>NC_090224.1:32925118-33225118 GCF_024489055.1 Chanodichthys erythropterus | reverse complement strand
GGACCTGCATGCAGATAGGAACAGGGTCCCCAATGCAGGTCCAGGAACTCAGGCAGCCCCGGAGTGTCAGGAGCCACGGGCAGCCCCGGAGGGTCAGGAGCCACGGGCAGCCACGGAGGGTCAGGAGCCACGGGCAGCCACGGAGGGTCAGGAGCCACGGGCAGCCACGGAGGGTCAGGAGCCACGGGCAGCCACGGAGGGTCAGGAGCCACGGGCAGCCACGGAGGGTCAGGAGCCACGGGCAGCCACGGAGGGTCAGGAGCCACGGGCTGCCACGGAGGGTCAGGAGCCACGGGCGGCCACGGAGGGTCAGGAGCCACGGGCGGCCACGGAGGGTCAGGAGCCGCGGGCGGCCACGGAGGGTCAGGAGCCACGGGCGGCCACGGAGGGTCAGGAGCCACGGGCGGCCACGGAGGGTCAGGAGCCACGGGCGGCCACGGAGGGTCAGGAGCCACGGGCGGCCACGGAGGGTCAGGAGCCACGGGCGGCCACGGAGGGTCAGGAGCCACGGGCGGCCACGGCAGGTCAGGCGGCTCGGGCGGCCACGGCAGGTCAGGCGGCTCGGGCGGCCACGGCAGGTCAGGCGGCTCGGGCAACCACGGCAGGTCAGGCGGCTCGGGCGGCCACGGCAGGTCAGGCGGCTCGGGCGGCCACGGCAGGTCAGGCGGCTCGGGCAACCACGGCAGGTCAGGCGGCTCGGGCAGCCACGGCAGGTCAGGCGGCTCGGGCAGCCGCAGCAATGAGTCCATAAATGGCCCTAGTGGGGATTTCAGCGGGGCCCGTCGCAGGTTCGTGGGCAAGGAGTTTGAGCGGCGCTGGCAGGGCTGGAAGCTTGGGTGGTGCTGGCAGGGCTGGAAGCGTGGATGGCGCTGGCAGGGCTGGAAGCTTGGGTGGCGCTGGCAGGGCGAGGAGCTCAGGTGGCGCCGGCAGGGCGAGGAGCTCAGGTGGCGCTGGCAGGGCGAGAAGCACAGGTGGCGCTGGCAGAGCGAGGAGCTCAGTAGGCGCCGGCAGGGCAAGACGCTTAGGCGGTGCTGGTAGAGCATGACGCTTGGGCGGAGCAGGAGAGACCTCGGGAGTGGTCTCCAGGCCCACAGCGGCCTCTTGAACGGCGTCAGCGTCTTGAGGAGAGGAGGACGCCTTCTTCCTCCTCCTCCTCTTCCTCCGAGAGTGAGGCAATGGTTCACCGACTGGAGCGGTCTCTGGAGCAAACTCACTGGCTGAAGCGGGTTCTGGAGCGGACTCAATGGCTGGAACGCCCCCTACCTCAGTGAGCACCGAAGGGGCGGCCATCTTGCCCGTAGGCACTGGCAAAGCAGCCATCTTGTCCATCGCGTCCAGGGCGAATAGGTGCGTTGCAACAGGCGAGCTTGAGAGCGTTGCAACAGGCGAGCTTGAGAGCGTTGCAACAGGCGAGCTTGAGAGCGTTGCAACAGGCGAGCTTGAGAGCGTTGCAACAGGCGAGCTTGAGAGCGAAGCGTCCGGCGGGCTTGAGAGCGAAGCGTCCGGCGGGCTTGAGAGCGAAGCGTCCGGCGGGCTTGAGAGCGAAGCGTCCGGCGGGCTTGAGAGCGAAGCGTCCGGCGGGCTTGAGAGCGAAGCGTCCGGCGGGCTTGAGAGCGAAGCGTCCGGCGGGCTTGAGAGCGAAGCGGCCGACTGGTTTGAGAGCGAAGTGGCCGGCGAGGACTTGGGGATGCCAGCTGCTCGGACTGTAGTCAGAGGAAGATCATCCACACTGGAACGTAATCCTCTGCGCCCTTGGACGGATCCAGAAACGTGACGTGACTCTGGGCGATCAGCGGAGACGTGACGTGACTCTGGGCGATCAGCGGAGACGTGACGTGACTCTGGGCGATCAGCGGAGACGTGACGTGACTCTGGGCGATCAGCGGAGACGTGACGTGACTCTGGGCGATCAGCGGAGACGTGACGTGACTCTGGGCGATCAGCGGAGACGTGACGTGACTCTGGGCGATCAGCGGAGACGTGACGTGACTCTGGGCGATCAGCGGAGACGTGACGTGACTCTGGGCGATCAGCGGAGACGTGACGTGACTCTGGGCGATCAGCGGAGACGTGACGTGACTCTGGGCGATCAGCGGAGACGTGACGTGACTCTGGGCGATCAGCGGAGACGTGACGTGACTCTGGGCGATCAGCGGAGACGTGACGTGACTCTGGGCGATCAGCGGAGACGTGACGTGACTCTGGGCGATCAGCGGAGACGTGACGTGACTCTGGGCGATCAGCGGAGACGTGACGTGACTCTGGGCGATCAGCGGAGACGTGACGTGACTCTGGGCGATCAGCGGAGACGTGACGTGACTCTGGGCGATCAGCGGAGACGTGACGTTGCTCTGGGCGATCAGCGGAGACGTGACGTTGCTCTGGGCGATCAGCTGGGACATAGACTGGTGTTGTTGTGATGGTGGCCGCCATTTTGTGAGTGTTCTTTGATGCGGCGGCCATTACGTGATTAAGCATGGTGTCGCGTTCTTCTGCGACACCCACAGTACATTGAGATCCGCTCAGTAGTAAAGCCTGTTCAATATACTGTTCCAACGTCCCGTTTGGATCGTGTAGCGGCATGACAGCACTGAGCAGGTCAGATAGTCCACCGCGAAAAAATATCATTAGGCACTCCTCATTAAAACAGGTTAACGGTGCCAGTTCAATAAAGTCCATGACATAGTTCTCAATGGATCTGTCCCCTTGACGGAGACCTATTAACTTGGCAGATGGGTTCATATTTGTTGAGACAGGAACACTCACGGTAGCTGCTGGATCTTGGTAGTGGCGAAGTCTTCTGTAACGAATGGGACTCACAGGCAGGGGATCCAAATGCAGCATTTATTAGAAGTAAGAGTGGTCGTACAGGCAGGGTCAAAACAGGAACAAACTGGAACAGTGAGGAACAGGCAGAGTCGTAGTCAAGGGACAGGCAATGATCAGGACAGGCAGCGACGGGTCAAAAACAAGAAACAGGCAGGAACGATAACAAGCAGGCAGACAGGATAGAAACGCTCAGAAATGACACAATGGTAATCAAGACTTCGCAAACTGGTGGAGTGAGTGTGAGTCCTTTATAGTCCTGTTAATGTACTGCAGCTGGGTGTGGTGATTAGTGATAGTGATTGATGGAGTGAGTGCAGGTGATTGGCAGAGAGGATTATGGGTAATGTAGTCCGGGAACTGACAGGAACAGACGGTGATCATAACAATTGTAAATGCAATTCAAATGATCCATAATAAAAAAAAAAAAAAAATAAAAAATAAAATATATATATATATATATATATATATATATATATATATATATATATATATATATATAATTTTACAATCACTTTGGCTCTAGTAAACATCTTTTTTTTTTTTAAATGACACCAATGTTTACTAGAGCCAAAGTGATTGTGATTGTAAAATATATATATATATATATATATATATATATATATATATATATATATATATATATATATATATATATATATATTTTACAATCACAATCACTTTGGCTCTAGTAAACATTGGTGTCATTTATAAAAAAAAAATAAAAAAGCTAAAAATGTGCATTTTTTAAAACTCTTTTCCAAACCTAAGATCATTTGTTCATTTAACTAAAATCATTAATTCAAAATGGGGTTTCCCATTTCCTGTTCCAGATTTGCAATCCATTTTTCTTGTTGCTTTCCCCTTGATTGCCTCCCCTAGGTGTGTCTTGTTATCTTTTTTTAGCCTTGTGTATATATATAGCCCTTGTGTTTCCCTTGTTCCTTTGTTAAATGTAGTTGTCGTTGGCCCTGTTTGCCTTGCTTGCCCTGTTCCTGTTTGTTGTTTTGTTTCTCCATTAAACCCTTGCAAATAGATCCATGTCTCCACCTGTCTTCCTCAGTACCACCCACACGGTACAACGACACAACTTAGCATCAAAGTATTTCTATTTCAAAATGCAATTCACACATCTGAGTTAACTGTCTGTTAATTTCACGACAATGATCAAACTATTAATAGAAACAGCTGCTCAAAATGACAAGTTACTGCCGCATTAGCCTACTCTTGTTTGTTGGGTCATGAAGGTTTCAGGAATTTGTAGTTAATTATTTTTGTTGAAACCTGTTATGATTTGATTGTATTTCATCATGCTGTAAAGTTCAGAACAATAGCGAAAAATGGCAGATGGAGCGATAATAACTGACATGATCCATGATAACATGATATTCTTAGTGATATTTTTAAATTGTCTTTTTAAATGTACTGTTAAATGTGGTTAAAGTTACCATTGTTTCTTACTGTATTCACGGAGACAAGAGATCCATCGCTATATTCATTTTTAAACACTTGCAGTCTGTATAATTCATAAACACAACTTCATTCTTTATAAATCTCTCCAACAGTGTGTAATGTTAGCTTTAGCCATGAAGCACAGCCTCAAACTCATTCAGAATCAAATGTAAACATCCAAATAAATACAATACTCACATGATCTGATCGCGATTTAAAGGGGCCGCAGCCTGAATCGAGGCATAGTTAATGATGCCCCAAAATAGGCATTTAAAAAAATGTATTAAAAAAAATCTATGGGGTATTTTGAGCTGAAACTTCACAGACACATTCAGGGGACACCTTAGACTTATATTACATCTTGTAAAAACTGGTTCTAGGGCACCTTTGAGATATTTTTAATGAAATCCGAGGTTTTTTATATCCCCCATAGAAAGTAACAAAATTACCATCATTCAAGGTCCAGAAAAGTAGTAAAAACATTGTTAAAACAGTGAACGTGACTACAGTGGTTCAACCTTATTATTATGAAGCAACTTTATGAATTATGAATACAGAGCCAGCATTCGGAAGTAAACACGGAAGCACTGAACTGCGTTCACTGCGTCAGCTGCGTACGAGTCTGACAGGGTAGAGAAGAAATTGTTGAATAAAGTAATTTTTGTTTTGTTTTTGCACACAAAAAGTATTCTCTGGGGGTGGGGGGATTTCATCAAAAATATCTTAATTTGTTTTCCAAAGATGAACGAAGGTCTTGCGGGTGTGGAATAACATGAGGGTGAGAAATTAATGACAGAATTTTCATTTTTGGGTGAACTAACTCTTTAATAGCAATAACAGTATCAAAGGAAAGAACCTTAAGTTATGATTTTATACTTACACCAACAACTCCTAATACTGGCCAATCCTACAACATAAAGCGAAGGAAGTCACAGCCTCTGCATGGGAGATATAATCATAAATCACTAATGATTGCACTCACATGATGCATGAGACTTGGAACAAAATACTATTCTTTCTATTTCAGCCGTATCTTTATGGCAAAAATGTAGGCTACTACACTGGTGAATATTATGGAAGCCCAAAGAGGGCATACGTTATTTTTTGTTTCTTTCTTGTTTTCTTGTCATCTTGAATTTTCTTTTGAAAGTACTACAGGCCTACTAGTAAGCTGTATTATTCTGAATTCACCTAGGTTGGAGCTTGTCAAGACATGCATGACAAAGAGGCAGAAGTACAAATTCTCAGTAAAGGTGAAGGTGCTGCACCATAGATGAAATGATCACATTCATTTCATACGCCTACTTCAGTGTCACATTGCATATAACCTGCTAAGTCACTCTGTCAGGTGATAATTTTATTATGAATTAGTTGAAAATGTGTGCTGAAGCATGAAGAACCTTTGTCAGCAACAACACATAGCGAAAAAACTTGTTTATACAGTGGATGTAAAAAGTCTACTCACCTTTGTTAAAACAGCTGTTTTTTGTGATGTAAAAAATGAAACAAAGATAAATCATATCAGAACTTTTGCAATGTCATTGAAAACCAAAGTGACACATTTCAGAGAGAAAAATATATATAGCTGGGAATCAAATTAATGGGGTTCAAGCATTTTAAGGCCTTTAAGCACACGTGTTGAAAGATATAATGTTTTATTTAGCAAGCCTGTAACCACCTAGATCATAGATGGAAACTACCATTTACAGCCAAAACAATGCAATTTACTAAGGAAATATATGTTTTAAAGCTTTTTAACAGTTATCAAAAACCTAGGTCTAGTTCGCTAAAGTAGGTTTTTCAAAAAAAAAAAAAAATCCAGGGTGACGATTGAATCCGAGACATGCATTTTGTTCGTCCGTACCTAAGGATTCCAACAATATAAGGCTATGTTCAGTCTGTCAGCCCAAATCTGATTTTTGTGCATATTCAATTGAAACCCAATCAGATTTAGCAAGTGTGAATGCCCAAAAATCACATGAAATGCGATTTTTACAAATACGTTTCGAGCAACATTCATATGTGGTTTGAAAACCCTATTCAAATCGCATTTGTGGAAATCAGTTTCAGTCTGACTGCTCTGATTGGATTTTGCGTGGTTTATGTGATTTTCTCACGCCACGTAAAATGTAAACATCAGACGTTTTTACAGGAAACATGCTGAAAGTCGCTGCAGAAACAAGATTGTGTTGTTGCAAAGTGCCGGACTAGCAGAAAATGACAATATAAAGGAGACATGTTATGAAACCGGCGGAGACGACAGAATGGAATAAAGCCACTCATACAAGCCTCCTACATTTCTGCCGTTGCCTCATCAAAACGCAGTAGTCCAGCGCGGCATCTACACATTATCATGTAAATAAGACAACATCTGTATTGCAAACCCCTCCATGCTGCGTTTTTTTTTTTTGTCGTCGTTTTTGGTGTATGCCTACCAACACAACGTCATTGCCGTAGAAACCAATGCAGATTTCCCGGAAAACTAGAGAACGGCATGGACACACAAAATGGACCTGAAAAGTTGCGATACACAATGTGGACAATGAATAATCTTAAATCACATTCCAATCAGATACACAAATTATCGGCTTTAGACTGACAGTGTGAACTTAGGCATAGACACTTGAGTCTGTGATGAGTCTCGGAGTTACGTACATACTTTCGATCGCTGTAGCAGCACCATCAGGCCGATTGGGGCCAGCCTTGGTGATGTTGTAGACGGGCTGGGTACTACCATCCCTCAAAGTTCCAAGTCTCTACGACTAATGGTTTGGTCTGCCAGATCACTTTTAGGGGAGAATGCTGATCCTTGGAAATTTTAACAATAGGGTTTCAGTGCTAGGCGCTTGAACCCTTTAAAAAACTCAGAATAACTAACTGCAATTAGTTGAAGAACTCTTTGAATTGATTACAGCACTCAATTGGAATATTTTCCCACTCTTCTTTGCAAACACCGCTCCAGATCTGTTAAATTTAAACTCATGCATGCGTAGCGTATCAAACAGAGTTCAACATAGAAATGAGCCCAATAATTTAGATTAATATATACATTTTCATGCCTTATAAAATTATGGAAGAATAGCAAAGGCCTAGATGTTTTCAGAGATGCATCAGTTGACCAGCCATAAATCTGATTTTCTGTTTATTTTTGGCCAATCTCTATTCCTGACTTGCGCACAAACTGCATTGCAATCATTTCCCAAAATATAATTGGTGTGGAAATATTATGAAGTCTGTAAAGAGGACGTTAACGCATCACAGGCCAGAGACGGGAAACGCTGAATAGAGATGTGAAGAGGAGATGACAGTTTGGCTTGTAACACGTTACATGTACTTAATATAGTAATAACAGTGAATTATGCATTATTACACGCAACTTATTATAAATCAAACTCTAATCCTAACTTTAATTATATAGTAATTACATGTTGTTAATTAATATTACTCAGTACTTAAAGCTTCAGTCCTTAACTTTTTTGGTTAAAAATTATTCAAAATCAATTTTTGAGCAAGTTCATAACCAGCCAGTTTTCAAAACTATCTCCTTACCGTAGCCTGATTCACACGGTAAGCTTGTAATAATGTTTCCTAATCCGGATGGTACTGGTAGGTTTCCGTGGGAAATTCGAGCATGACGCTGTTTGTCTTTGCGTCATTACACACGTCTGTTTACATAAAAGAACAAGTCCCAGCTAGTAGGCTATTTTGCATGTGAGGATGCTGCAGGTGATGGATAATTTGTAGCCTTTTCTCACAGCAGCTGCAATAATTAAACGTATCATTTTGATGGCGGATTGTATGATGAAAAATTAATGTGAGAGATTAGACTGTAGAGAAATTGAAATCTACAGCCAATACACACTAAATACACATAGTCACACAATGCTGATGTTGTTAACATTACCAATTTGAGAACAAAGTATAACACACCTGAACTCATTATTATTTGATTTTATTACAGCACTCAAATGGATATGAGCTTGGCACATCCTGGGAATATTTTCCCACTCTTCTTTGCAAACACCGCTCCAGATCTGTTAAATTTAAACTCATGCATGCGTAGCATATCAAACAGAGTGCAACATAGAAATGAGCCCAATAATTTAGACTAATACATTTTCGTGCCTTATAAAATTATGCAAGAATAGCAAAGGCCTGGATATTTTCAGAGATGCATCAGTTGACCAGCCATAAATCTGATTTTCTGTTTATTTTTGGCCAATCTCTATTCCTGACTTGCGCACAAACCGCATTGCAATCATTTCCCAAAATTTAATTGGTGTGGAAATATTATGAAGTCTGTAAAGAGGACGTTAACGCATCACAGGCCAGAGACGGGAAACGCTGAATAGAGATGTGAAGAGGAGATGACAGTTTGGTTTGTTACACGTTACATGTACTTAATATAGTAATAACAGTGAATTATGCATTATTACACGCAACTAATTCTAAATCAAACTCTAATCCTAACCTTAATTATATAGTAATTACATGCTGTTAATTAATATTACTTAGTACTTAAAGCTTCAGTCCTTAACTTTTTTGGTTAAAAATTATTCAAAATCAATTTTTGCGCAAGTACATAACCAGCCAGTTTTCAAAACTATCTTCTTACCTTAGCCTGATTCACACGGTAAGCTTGTAATAATGTTTCCTAATCCGGATGGTACTGGTGGTTTCGGTGGGAAATTCGAGCATGCCTGTCACGATCACCATCTGCCCCTGTTACGCCCTGGACTACATCTCCCACGATCCTCTCTGCCAGTCACATGTTCTCTCCTCGTTAATCACCACACCCAGCTGCAGCTCATTACACGGACTATAAAGGATTCATACACACATCACCTCACCGCTAGGTCTTGTTTTCACTTGTGTTACACTTCCAAGCCTTTCTCCTGTCTCTCTGTCTGTTCCGGTTCCCGTTACTGATCCCCGTCTGGTTCTACTGTTCTGTGATTGATCGCTGCCTGCCTTTTGACTACTGCCTGGTATCTGACTACGATTCTGCTTAGCCCTTGCTGTTCCTGTTTGCCCCTGCTTAGACCCTGCCTGTACGACCACGCTCAACATTTAATAAAGCTTTGCAATTGGATCTCTGCCTGAGTCCCGCTTTGTTACAATGCCGCTGTTTGTCTTTGCATCATTACATCACGTCTGTTTACATAAAGAACAAGTCCCAGCTAGTAGGCTATATTGCATGTGAGGATGCTGCAGGTGACGGATAATTTATAGCCTTTTCTCACAGCAGCTGCAATAATTAAACTTATCATTTTGATGGCGGATTGTATGATGACAAATTAATGTTAGAGATTAGACTGTAGAGAAATTGAAATCTACAGGTTACGCTAATACACACTAAATACACATAGTCACACAATGCTGATGTTGTTAACATTAACAGTTTGAGAACAAAGTATAACACACCTGAACTAATTATTAGTTGAAGCACCCTTTGATTTTATTACAGCACTCAAATGGATATGAGCTTGGCACA
Source organism: Chanodichthys erythropterus (assembly GCF_024489055.1). Classification (NCBI taxonomy): domain Eukaryota; kingdom Metazoa; phylum Chordata; class Actinopteri; order Cypriniformes; family Xenocyprididae; genus Chanodichthys; species Chanodichthys erythropterus. Next base: position 33,215,346 of record NC_090224.1, on the reverse strand, counting down.
TCTTGGGAATATTTTCCCACTCTTCTTTGCAAAAACCGCTCCAGATCTGTTAAATTTAACTCACGCATGCGTAGTGAATCAAACAGAGTGCAACATAGAAATGAGCCCAATCATTTAGACTAATACATTTTCGTGCCTTATACAGGGAGTGCAGAATTATTAGGCAAGTTGATTTTCTGATCATATTTTTTTTCCAAGCACATTTTACCAATTCCAATCCACATCAATCTTAATAACTACTATTAATATTGTTTTTACTCATTTATAAGTGATATATAATTGTTCATGAAGGCTGGAAATGAAGAATGCCCTATATTCAGGTGTGCAGAATTATTAGGCAGGTTTTCTTTTACAGATAAAATGAGCCAAAAAAGAGATTTAACTCAGACTGAAAAGTCAAAAATTATTAAATACTCATGAGAAGGACGCAATACTAATGTAATACTAGAAATTGCAAAGTTAAAGCATGACCATTGGACAGTGAAATGCTCATTTGGTCAGCGGGGTCATACAAAAATAGCTAGAGAAGAAAAGACACGTTAACTGCAAAATAATTAAGAATTAAGGTGAAGAATTAAGTGTGAAACCATCAGGAACCCTTTAGCCTCCAGCGCCACCATTTCCCAGTACTGAAACCTACCTGGAGTCTTCAGTAGTGTGAGGTGTCAGGATCTCAGAGACTTAGGTTAGGTGAAGAATCCTAAACAATGACCCGCTCTTAATAAGAATCACAAGCTGAAGTGTTATAAAATACATGAAGACTGGGCTTTTATAGGCCTTATAGACAGACAGCTTGAGAGTGACTCCTGAAGGACCAGCACCACATCCTCTTGTACCACTGTTTGAAGAATTTATCTTCCAGAATCTGGCAGTAAGTTTTGGAAGATCATTTAGTCCATCTCTGCAAGATGGACATTTCAGGATAAGAGATGGACTAAAAGTGAACTCCCACACCTTACTGCCAGATTCTGGAAGATAAATTCTTCAAACAGTGGTACAAGAGGATGTGGTGCTGGTCCTTCAGGAGTCACTCTCAAGCTGTCTGTCTATAAGGCCTATAAAAACCCAGTCTTCATGTATTTTATAACACTTCAGCTTGTGATTCTTATTAAGAGCGGGTCATTTTTTAGGATTCTTCACCTAACCTAAGTCTCTGAGATCCTGACACCTCACACTTCTGAAGACTCCAGGTAGGTTTCAGTACTGGGAAATGGTGGCGCTGGAGACTAAAGGGTTCCTGATGGTTTCACACTTAATTCTTCACCTTAATTCTTAATTATTTTGCAGTTAACGTGTCTTTTCTTCTCCAGCTGTTTTTGTATGACCCAGCTGACCCAATGAGCATTTCACTGTCCAATGGTCATGCTTTAACTTTGCAATTTCTAGTATTACATTAGTATTGCGTCCTTCTCATGAGTATTTAATAATTTTTGACTTTTCAGTCTGAGTTAAATCTCTTTTTTGGCTTATTTTATCTGTAAAAGAAAACCTGCCTAATAATTCTGCACACCTGAATATAGGGCATTCTTCATTTCCAGCCTTCATGAACAATTATATATCACTTATAAATGAGTAAAAACAATATTAATAGTAGTTATTAAGATTGATGTGGATTGGAATTGGTAAAATGTGCTTGGAAAAAAAATATGATCAGAAAATCAACTTGCCTAATAATTCTGCACTCCCTGTAAATAATGCAAGAATAGATATTTTCAGAGATGCGCCAGTCAATCAGCCATAAATCTGTTTTTCATTTTATTTCGGCCAATCTCCTTTCCTGACGTGCGCACAAACTGCATTGCAATCATTTCCCAAAAATATAATTGGTGTGGAAAATTATGAAGTCTGTAAACAGGGTGTTAATGCAACACAGGCCAGAGACGGGAAACGCTGAATAGAGATGTGAAGAGGAGAAGACAGTTTGGCCTGCAAGTAATCAACAAGTAAATTAGCTACTGGAAAGTAAATGGCATTGGAAAACAACTGTTGTGCAACATTGGCTCTATTCCAAATCCTTTGTCTAAACCTTTCTCCTTTTCATTATGATCTCAGTTGACCCTGAGGCGCTCACATCTAAACCTTGTGATCAGCTCTTTTTGGAGTTTGTGAGGCAATAGATATGTATTTCTAAATGTTTTTGGAAAATATAGAACTGGTTCAACGTGTTGTTCCCTGACATAGATAAACTACACCCATGCAAGCTATTACAAAATCTGCTGATCACGCTGATCATTTCAGAATTTCATGTTATTTTGGAACATGTTCCTGCAGCCGTTCTGTTGTTTAAGATCTTCTCGTCAGTTCTTTTGTTCTGGTATTAATAACCAGGTAGGCTGAAACTAGTAACAATTCCAGTGTGCTTGTTTCACATTACATACAATAAAGTAATTATGAAGAGTGAAACTTGATGAATCATGGCTTTTATCAAAGCAAATCTTTGTAGAGACATGGTTTCGTGAAAGCCACTGTGGTGAGCTGAAATATAACTATTGTGCGGAAATTCCTGTATGTTTTGGTAAGATGGGGGTAAGATGCTTCGTGGGGCAAGATGACCGTTAATGGAACAAAATCTCATCTCAACACATCTGACAAATGGCTGTGTTCTCCTCAGTTTTTGTCATTTTATCTGAATAACAACACCTGTAAGATTTAGTCAAAAATAATTTTGAGTCTTTGGAAAATCATCTGTGACATTTTATTATGTCGGATATCAAAGTTTCTTGTGTAATGTTTGTAATAATGATTCCTAATCCGGATGGTACTGGTGGTTTCTGTGGGAAATTTGAGCATGCCGTTGTGCGTCTTTGCATCATTACATCACATCTGTTTACATAAAAGAACAAGTCCCAGCTAGTAGGCTATATTGCATGTGAGGATGCTGCAGGTGACGGATCATTTATAGCCTTTTCTCGCAGCTGCTGCAATAATTAAACTTATCATTTTGATGGCAGATTGTATGATGACAAATTAACATTAGAGATTAGACTGTAGAGAAATTGAAATCTACAGGTAACACTAATACACACTAAATACACTTAGTTACGTAATGCTGATGTTGATGTTTGAGAACAAAGTATAACATTAATAATAATTTGCATGGTTTGATGTGATCTGAGCTAAGCGAACTTTAGATTTAATCACCATTGGTAGCGCGATTCATTGTAATGCTTTTTTTCCTCGGTTGGTCAGAACAGTGGCAGACATGTTATTTACATGTTCAAATGACATTTTCCGGTGAAAATTCTTATTTTGGTCATGCATACAAGACTACAATCTGTGCTGTGTTGATGCAGAACCCACATAAAGATGATATTTCCGCAAATAACTGCAATTGCAGGTTTCAAACAGAGATGGCGACAAAGAGGCAAAACTTACAGACTGCAGCTTTAAATGTATAATTAGACTGTAACAAAGACACCTTCAAAAAAGAGTGTAACCGATGCATCAAAATGGCATGTTGTTCGATGTTTTTTTGTTTTTTTTATTAATTTGTATTGTAATTTATGGGGTTATTATTCAATAACTTAGATGTAAAATTCAGACATCTTTGATATGTATTACAGTTTTTTACGATTGCTTAAGCACAATTTTAAAAACAAGGCTCATTTTGTCAAAACACTACACAGTAATTTAACGAATTTTTTCCCGTAATTTAACGACTTTTTTCTCAAAATTTAATAAGTTTATTCTCAACATTTTATCTCGACTTTTCTCTCAAAATTTAACATTTTTCTCATAATTTAACGAATTTGTTCTCGTAATTTAACGACTTTTTTCTCATAATTTAATGACTTTTTTCTCAAAATTTAATGAGTTTATTCTCAACATTTTATCTCGACTTTTTTCTCGAAATTTAACAACATTTTTCTCATAATTTAACGAATTGTTCTGGAAACTTAACGACTTTTTCTTGTAATTTAATGACTTTATTCTCAACATTTTATCTCGACTTTTTTCTCGAAATTTAATGAGTTTTTTCTTGAAATTTAACAACTTTAATCTCGAGATGGTTTTATTTTTTTATTATTGCTTGGCCCTAATCCTCTTCCATAAGGGACAGTATGGTGGGAGGTACTGGAGTGAAAATTGTGGACGCTAATGAAACCAGTTTTGGACCAGAGCAGATAGGTGTCCCATATGACAATGCATCCATGTGGTCTTCTGCTGTGATGATTTTGTGTAGTCTGTCTAAAATGTGAATATGTGGGCCGTGCTGTAAGAGCCTAAGTTGGCATGCTGGTGCAGGACCCCATTCTGCGTGACTGCAACATCCATTGTGATGTTACCACCACGTTGTCCCGGGACATTCAAAATAGCTCTGTGGCCAATGATGTTTCTCCCTCTCCCTCGTACTGCAACATTGCCTTCCATTTTGTTGAAGACACATAAACTCACCTTTTGCCTTTGTATAGTACTATAGCACCTGATTGTTGAGTTTACAGTTAAGCACCTAAGAGTCTGCAGACCTGATGACCATGTTTGATCAGTTGGTTTATAGGGGTGGTATTTTGGAAAGCAATGTCTTGAAATGGCAAAGAAGTGACATTATGTTAGATTTCCATGTCTAATGTAGAGAAGTGTGTTTAGTGTTGCGCAAAACAATGTGTGTAGTGTTTTGGGAAAAGTGGGAAGCTGAGAATGTGCTTATAGTTCTGCAGATCTGGGTTAAGGTTTCGCTCCTTGAGTGTAGAGTTTCAGTAACTGTGTTATTTTTAATTTTAGTGTGTAAGCAATCGTAAAAAACTGTAAAACCTAAAGCGTAATCAAGTGAAATCATTTGATTTGGATTCATAGTGTTGCTATTATGGGCATATCTTCATTTAAAATATGGGCAATTAAATATGTAACTGTTCATATGTCTGTATACCAGTCATAGAATACGTTCTTAAAGGGGACATCTTTCCTCACCTCGCTCTACTACATGTCAGAGATGACTGACAGATAAATATTGTGAATATTCCTGTAAAAACAAGTGGATGAAACTCTATGTATTTCAGTCACACTTGTTGTGACATGTTCAGATGCTAAATTTGGTCTTCCCCAAAGTGTATTGTATTTATTCAAAGGCTACAACAAAACCAGAATTTAAGGCTTTTGAACTACATGTTTTAACTGCATACATGGAAAATTTCCAGTAAAACTTTTTCACCTATACATAGAAACAAACAAAGCCTATTTTGAAAAGAAACGAGTGAAAGTTGGCACTTATATAAAGTCAGAACAGGCATGACTTCATCTGCTCTTGAAACGTTTCCTTCCTGTTTTCTTTCTGTCTTTGAGAATGCTCACCCTGGCCAGCCTCGAATGTCAGTGAAGTCCCCTGAAGGTTATCTATGATGTCATTTGCGATGGGCTCTGATATTTACGAGCTCTTCAAATGACTGTGCCGCGGGAGGGAGATGCCACAAGACCAGCATCGAACTCTCATGCATACATGTGCAGGGAAACGGGGGGGGGGGGGGGGGGGAGCAGTTATTTACCCAAAACAAACATTTACCAGATTTTAACACCTTTAGAAAGTTTACAGGAAACCAGCTGAAAAAGCAGCTGCATAAACAGCTACGATCAAAAACTGGGAAGAACATAAAACATAGTATCCCTATTTTTTGAGTCAGATGTAAAGTCCCTCACAAAAAAAGTAAAAAGTTGTTTTCTTGTGCTTTACTGCTGCAATTAGTCATTTTGTTGCTATAAATGTCATCTAAAGTGTTTAATGACAGTTTGACTGTAGGTTGTTTCAAACAGAATAAGAAGATACATTATTAATAGCGATGTACATCATGTTTTATCATATTTTAACTTGACTGTGTGGCCCAGATCAGGCTTATGAGGGTCACATTTTAAATTTAAATGACTTTTTTTTTAAGGATTCCAAGATTTTTTCTTGTTAAAAAAAAAAGACATTTTAACAAACATGCTGAGAATAATTGATAATTAAAGGCATTCAGTAACAGAATATTGAGTATTGAATAGTTTACTTAGTTTTAAATTATAACATTTCATTCAAAGATCTCACTAAAACATTTTAAAAATTAATAAAATGTCTGTAATCATTTAACCATTAATTGTCAAGCGATATTTATTTTCTTTGCTGTGGGACATATGAGGAATTTTTTATGTAGGCTATATGCTGTGGCTCAAAAGATTATCATATAATAAACCACAACGCACCATAAAATTATCATAACATTTTATTTCTTCTGTAATCCAAATCTTCGGAATCCACATGATTGCTTTGTGTGAGAAACAGACCCAATTTTATTAAAAATCTCCATCGCTATCTTCATCCCACACTTTCAAAAGGACGGTTATGACAAAGCTTTTACATCAGTGACATCAATTGCTCATTGGCTGTGTCCAAAATCGTCTACTCTCTCTTGAGTAGCCAATTATTTCGAATAAGTTATTACTTTGTGACCGCTAAAAAAGTATGTTCTATATAGTATGAATGTGTGTAGTTTGAATGTAATCTGGACATACTACATTCGCCATGCTGCCCTTATCATGTGACCTACCGACCTACCTTCGTCGCATCACTGCCATTTCTCTCCCATCGCCTCATGGGATAGTAAAGTGTCCATTGTATGTACACTTCAGAATCTCGCCAGAAGAAGTAGGTCATCTGTTCGGGAAGCAGACACACAGTTTAAATCTAGACTAAAAACACATCTCTTTAACCTGGCATACACATAACACATTATCAATTTATATTTTCAAATCCGTTAAAGGATTATCAGGCTGCATAAATTAGGTCAGCCAGAACCGGGAACACTTCCTATAACACCAGATGTACTCGTTACATCAGAAGAAGAATGGCATCTACGCTAATATTAGCCTTTCTGTTTATCCCGAAGTTAACCGTAGTCAACCGGATCCGGGCCGTACCCAGGTGAGATCGAGGACCTGCGCCTTGACACGACCACAGCGCAGCCCTGAAGTATCAGCAGAGATTGAGTCAACTAGATCATCCACTGTGAAGGCCTCATCGACATGACAACCAGTGGCACAGTTCCTCAACAAACCGTCCATAGTGGTGTGATGAATACGATCCTCAGCTGGATGGAACTGGAATAAATACTTTGAATGATGCGATCCTATCGGACTTATGATAGCTACCTGATTGTAACAAAGCACTGTTCGCCAGAGGAGAACTGACCCCCCCGACTAAGCCTAGTTTCTCCCAAGGTTTAACACCTATTTGCCACTTGTTTGCCACCTGATGTCACCTGTTGGAGTTTGGGTTCCTTGCCGCTGTCGCCTTTGGCTTGCTTAGTTGGGGACACTTGACATTTGATATTCAACAGTGCTTTGTATCTGCCTGCATTGACACCATTTTCTTTAAGAGCTGCTGTGCAGCCAAAATTATGATACTTTGACACAATCTGCATTGTAAATAGCGTTATATATAAATAAAGGTGACTTGACTTGACTACTCTTTTATGAGTACTGTGAATTTGGACATATTTTGTGATATACTGTTTTGTGACCATGTCAAGAAAGAGCTTGCTGTAAAATGATGTGATGTCTGATGAAAATAACGTAAAATCATGTTAAATAACACTTAAGAGCAGGTTGTTTTTATTATGCATCATTTATAATCATATTGTAAGGCGTTTTGTACCTAGTTATACATATCTTTATTCATGTTAATGTTAAATTTAGCTGAACCTACTAGAACTACAACTATTAATTGATAGCATACAGACTAGCATATTGACTAGCCCCTTAAATACTTGTGCCTGACTTGAACCTAAATCTACACAGTGCAACCTATAGAGCTTGATTATAAAGTGTCATGGGTCAACCCACACGCTGACATAAAACACTGTCTGTAACATACTGTAAAACAATACAGAAACCTTCCGCTGAATGTGCAAGCACTTGCAGGCACATAAGGCTCATGGAGGATTCTGGGCTTCATCGGGTTTCAGGTGCAGGTACATAAATGGACCACAGGCCTTAACTGAGTCAGATGGGGGAGTCCCAGTCGCTGCATGGCTCGAGAACGGTGCTTCGGAGGGGGAACGATAGCATAACAGCCCCGTCCACCACCATCGGCACCATCAGTAAGTTATCACTGAGCTAAAAAAACACCCACACGTTTTTGGAAAAACAAACTGGTTCCCAACACCTACAACCCCCTGTGAATGCTGGGGGCCTCCCCTATGTGCCATTGATTGAGGGATCCTTTTCATGTGTGCATTTTTACAGAGAGTGAGTGTTTCATTGTATAGAATGTTTGTTTCATTATGTACACTGCAAAAGTATGTTTGTCTTTTTTCAGTAAAAATTTCTTTATTTAAACTCCTATATAAGTCATAGATGTTTATTATCAAAATAGTTTAGTTGTTATGCATGGAGACTGAGCCTGGTGATCTTATTAATTCATTAAAAGGACACTTTTTGTTTATATAGTGCCTTTCCAGTGCTCAAGAACACTTTACAATCTCGAATCAAGTGTACGAAATGTAACATCAAAACAACTGTATACAAAAGAGACAAAAATGTGAAAAGAAAAACCTGAAAGTTAAGCTGAGTTTCTAAGGTTGTGATTTAGGTGATGTTGCAGACAGCCTCTTAGAATATAGAGTGGACTCTCTGGCTCCTGTTCTACATTGTGTGTTACTATGATGGTGTTTTGTATTTGCATGACACCATGCGCCTTACAAATAATGTAAAATGAAAATATTTTTTCTAATTTTATAGTGTTTTGATCAAGAGACAGCAGGTAGATAATGAAGAGTAGAGGACCCAGGACAGAACCTTGAGGAACACCAAGGTTCTCTTCTTCTGATCTCTCACTAATGAAGAAATCATTTAAATTCAGTCAACCCTGTATAACTTTCTTTCCTCTGTGGGACACAAAAGAAGATGTTTTGTCTCACGTGACTCATAACAACACAATTTGAATGTGTGCAATTGAGAGCTGTGCCCTAGGTCAAGGACAAGATTTTCAGTAAATAAATTTTGTTATTGAGCACACAGTTATTTCATGGGTACATATGACTAAGTATGGCACACAAGTCGGACTACTTTTATGTTGCTTATGGTAGATTGCTATCACTGTAATAAACTTTAAGTGAATAAATTATGTGTCCTCCGGCTCACTCTGATAATATCATAAAGGAACCTCTGATGTTATTTATTTGTATTAGCACTGACTGTCAAAGTCGTTCATACCAACATTCTGATGACTGATAATAATGGTTCCTGAAAGTGCACCACTGATACTGTAATTCATGTGTGGGAAGACAACCGTTTTAATCTCTGTCATTTCTAAAACTGGCTCAAATTTAATGCTTTTATTACAATCATTTTGTGAAAAACATTGGTTTTTCTGATGTCTATAACCATCACTGGCATGCAGTTTACAGAAAATATGTCCGTTTCAGATTCAGATGGAGTCCTTTTATCATTCAGTGGCAGTGATCTTATTCATACCGAAGCAATTAAATGTAGCTTTTTTATGATTTTGCCTTATCTGATTAGTAGTAGGAGGATAGGGTATTCACTGACCTTTGTTTTCACAGGGAAAAAACAAACTTTAACAGGACACAGAGAAACAACCCACGCTTGATGAGATACAGGAAATGACATCATAATATAAAGCCTTTAAAACCTGATTACTGAGGGGGCCATATGAGGTGGAATTTAGGCCAAGCCACACCGCATTTGACAGTTCTACTGATATAAGATATTTGGTTACACTCTTAGGTGGCCTGAGTAATAGTAATTAAAAACATATAGCTACTAGGTTAAGGTTAGGAACAAGGTTTGATGCATGTAACTATGCATAATATACAGTTATTACTACAGTGAGTACATGTAACCTTTATTAACAAATGAAAAAAGAAGCAATTCTGAGCCATATCTGACCTGGTTTTTGAAAGCTATGACCCTAGAAAAATCATGGCAATGAACAAATGCCTACATGGCCACATGGTACGCAAAGTCATTTCACGTGGTCCGATCACAAGTGAACAACCAAAAAACATTGCTCAGTGTCCAATGATTTTCTTTTTTTATTAAGCTTCTTAATCATACTTCATCTTCAGAATGTATAGTCCATGAAGTTTTTTGAAAGACTCATCCTGTCTCATCTAAAAACAAACACCAACCCCCTAATGGAACCCTTGCAGTTTGAATAATGAACATAGGAAATGTATATATCCTGGTGGCTCAGCTGTTTTCTCACAACAAAAAGGCCTCAGGTTTGAATCTTGGCTCATCTTGGTGTTGAGTATGAATTTATGTGTTAACCTTGTGATGGACTGGATCCCTGTGACCATACATGGGACAAGCAGTTTGGAAAGTGGATATATACCTCACTCTTCCAACAAGGCAAGCTCTCAAACATCTAGGCAGACATCTGGCAGACTCGTTTCACATACTTTTATGTTGAAGTCCTGTTCCTGTTTTCTTGTCCTGTGTGCAATGTTTGTAGTACATTGTAGTTTTGCCTGTTGATTAGTCTCGATTGTTTCCAGGAGTGTCTTGTTAGCCCATTAGCTCTTGTGCATATTTAGCCCTTGTGTTTCCTATATTCTTGGTCAGTTGTGGAATGAATATAGTTGCTGCATGTTTTTGTTCCTAGTATTCCATATTTCTATGTTCCCTGTTCTTGTTTTGCTTTGCTTGTTTATTGACTGCACTTAAATCTCCATCTTTTTGACCACACATAGGAAGCAATGTCATTGCACTTTTTGAGATCCAGAAACATAGTAAAAACATGGTTAAAATATGCAACGTGACTAAAGTGGTTCAAATGTAATGTTATGAAGCGACAAGAATATTTTTTGTCATACGTAGTGAACTTGCAGTGCTTCCTTGTTTACGCACAAAAAGTATTCTCGTCACTTCATAATATACAGATAAGTTTGAACCACTTTAGTCCAGTTGACTATTTTAACCATACTTTTACAACTTTTCTGGACCTAAAAAGGTACAATAACATTGCTGCCTATGTGTGGTTTAGATACCCTCTGATTTCATCAAAAATATCTTAATTTGTGTTCCACAGATGAACAAAGGTCTTACAGGTGTGGAACGACATGAGGGTGATTAATCTCAGAAATTTCATTTTTGGGTGAACTATCCCTTTAAAGGTGCCCTAGATTGTTTTTTTACAAGATGTAATAAAAGTTCTAGGTGTCCCCTGAACGCGTCTGTGAAGTTTCAGCTCAAAATACCCCAGAGATTTTTTTTAATTAATTGTTTTAGCTGCCTATTTTGGGGCATCATTAACTATGCACTGATTTTTTCAGCACGGCCCCTTTAAGAGATGCGTTCCCTCTGCCCCACCAGCTCTCGACTATATACATCGCATAAACAAAGTTCACACCCTCAAATGGATCTTTACAAGATGTTCGTCATGCATGCTGTATGCATGCTTCAAATTATGTGAGTAAAGTATTTATTTAGATGGTTACGTTTGATTTGTGTGAGTTTGAGGCTGTGCTCCGTGGCTAACGGCTAATTCTACACTACGTTACACTCTTGTTATTCAACTATGCCAATATAAATAACATTTTTCATTCGAGGGCACCTTTAAGCAATATCACATGAGTGCTGTTTTTGTTCCGAAGAGCAGGAGTGCAGATGTGATACTGATTTTATACAACAGTTCAATAAATAAGGAGTTAATATTTAATGCCTGCAATAGTTAATGTTCCCTTTCAGTCGGTCACGTTCGACGTACGTCAGTAGTGACCGACGAATTGGGATATCGCTTAGAGAGCCCTATCATCTTCGTGTAAACTAAAACAAGCCAATGGAATTGGCGTGCGATATTTGCATAATGCGCACCGCCCCCGACAGGTGTATATAAATAGGAAGCAGATGCAATCGCACTCTGTCTTTCGCTTCGGAGCCATTCACTGGTGTCCTGTTTTAGAAGACTCCTTTCTTCGTTTGTTTTATGCTAAAACATTGCCTCAGAAGAGGATTTACAGCGAGCTTCCAGTGCTGGTGAAAGGGCACGTTCAGCGAGGTCGCGAGTCTCCGAGGAGCTGAGCTATAAGCTCGAAAACTGCTGTTTTCACAGCAACACAAAGAGTGTGTGCGTGTGTAGCGATTTGGGCCGGTTCCTCGGTGTGTCAGGGAGTGGTGTACCTGACACATCGCGTCGCTCCCTGGGTGCTTCAGCACGAGTGAGTTGACTTCCCCTTCTAAAAGAGCTTTACAGACGAACCCTGACAGTATGTCATTTCGTCTGTGCGTTAATGGGTGCGGTCGTTCCCTGGTCCCTGCTGATGGGCACAATCGTTGCATCTCGTGTTTGGGCATTCTGCACGCTGAAGCAGCTTTTGTGGATGGTTCATGTTCCCATTGCGGGAACATGACTATCGCGATGCTGAGGTCGAGACTCTCCTTCCTGAAGTCTCAGGAAGCGGGGGTCCCCTCTCCTATGCCGCGTACGACCGTTTTTTCCGGCCCCGGGAACCGGAATGACGGTACGGCGCTGTATAGGAAGGGTGACCGGAGGATTACGGTCAGGGCTTCCCCGCCGAGCGGAAACGCTCCTCGGGCCCCTGCCGCCTCATCAGCACCGCAACCCATCGTGCCACCGTTGGTTTCCGCTGGGCCCTCTACGGACTGTCCAGCCGTTACCTTTGGTGTGCCGGCGGCGGATCAGATGTCGATCGCTGCATCGGAAGGTGAGCCTGAGTCCTCGGGGGAGGATTCGGACGCGCTGCCGCCCGGGACGGTAGCGTTGCCCGAGTCGGATCCCGAGCTTACGGCTGTGCTCTCCCGGGCCGCCTTGTGCGTCGGGCTTGAGTGGAACCCTCCACCCTGTCCCGGCCCATCTCGGTTGGACGATTGGTACTTGGCGGGGGGTCGCGCTGGTCAAATCCAGCGTCCCCCCCCCAATGCCTTTCTTCCCGGAAGTACACGATGAGGTGACCAGGTCTTGGCAAGCTCCGCTTGGGGCTCGTACAGGGCCTGGTCCCTCGTCCGCCTTCACCTCCCTGGACGGCGGGCTAGCCAGGGGGTACGCGGAGATCCCGCCAGTCGAGCGGTCTGTTGCGACGCAGTTGTGTCCAACGGCCGCTGGCTGGCGCGGTGAGCCGCGTCTCCCGTCCCAGGCCTGTGAATTCTCAGCCGGTCTGACTGAGAAAGCTTACAGTGCCTGTGGGCAGGCTGCCTCTGCCCTGCACGCGGTGGCCCTTTTGCAGGTCTATCAGGCAAAAGCGCTGTCGCAGATGCCCCAGGAAGGTCCTGACCAACAGCTGCTTGGGGAGCTGCGCGCTGCCACTGACCTTGCCCTCCGGGCAACGAAGGTGACAGCGCGTTCTGTTGGCCAGGCGATGTCTACTCTGGTAGCCCAGCAACGCCACCTCTGGCTGACCTTGGCAGACATGAGGGAGACCGACAAACATCGGTTCCTGGATTCCCCCGTGTCTCCGGTCGGCCTTTTCGGCGACGCGGTGGAGAGCTGTGCCCAACAGTCCTCCGCTGCACAGAAGCAGGCTGAGGCTATCAGACATGTCATGCCACGGCGGTCCGCTGCTGCCTCCACCCAGCCGCCCGTGGCTCAGCCTCAGCCCGCTCGTCGCCGAGGGCGCCCGCCTGCGTCTTCCTCCGCCCCTGCTAAGTTGGCAAAGCAGCAGCCTACACCAGCCAAACAGCAGGGTGCCGGGCGTGGACGTGGTGCCCAGCCCGTCTCTGCCAGCCAGGTGGCAAGCGGTCGGGGAAAACTCGGCCCTGAGACGGGCGACCTGGAGCGGAAGGTTCCTGCCCTTTGGGAGAGTATTCCATCTGCTCTCCCAACCCCGGAGGAGGGCCAGGGGGGATTTTGTGGCGGCTGTCCATCTACCGCCGCTGGCTCTCCGGAGTCCAGCGGTACCCACTTTGCCACAAAAAGAGCAGTTTCCTCAAACTCCAGGTCACAACAAGGGGTGTCTGCCAGTGTGCCAGGCTCCGCCTCGCTGCTGTCAGCTCCCTCCCCATTCGCCAGCAGGTGGCAGTGTGATGGTGCAGACCGCGTCCCGTGCGCCGTCTCCCATGCACACTGCTGCCTCGCAGAGTCCGACCCCACTCCGGGCCTCCCTCAAGCCGTCCGAGTCGGGTCCCTCTCTGCCTTGCTGCCCCACCCCCGGTGCGTCTGTGGTGCCTTTGGTCCCGCTGGCTCAGTGTCTGGAAGCGTGGATAGCGCTCTCCAGCCTGTCCAGTTGGCTCATTCGTACTATCAGACTCGGCTATGCGATTCAGTTCGCCCGGCGTCCCCCGGTCTTCAGGGCTGTCCACTTCACTCAGGTGTCGTTGGACAGTGCTCCTGTTCTCCGGGTGGAGATTGCTGTCCTCCTGGCGAAGGGTACAATCAAGCCGGTCCCTCCAGCCGATATGAAGGCGGGGTTTTACAGCCCCTACTTCATTGTACCGTAAAAGGGCGGTGGGCTACGGCCAATCCTGGACCGTCCCCAGGATTGGTTTGCAGCAATAGACCTGAAGGACGCATACTTTCATGTCTCGATTCTGCCTCGACACAGACCCTTCCTAGGTTGGTCTGCGTTCGAGGGTCGGGCATGTCAGTACAAAGTCCTACCCGACATGGTTGTAGCTCCCAACCGGTTGGGTCCTCAGGTCAACTGGGACAAGAGCAAACTCGCCCCCGGGTAGAGGATCTCTTGTTTCGGTCTCGAGCTAGACTCGGTCGCACGGACTGCGCGTCTCACCGAGGTGCGCGTCCAGTCGGTGTTGAACTGCCTGAGCTCGCTCAAGTGCAGGACAGCGGCTCCACTGAAAGATTTTCAGAGGCTCCTGGGGCATATGGCATCTGCAGCCGCGGTAACGCCGCTCGGATTGCTTCATATGAGACCGCTTCAACACTGGCTCCGCGGCCGGGTCCCGAGATGGGCGTGGCAGTGCGGCACGCTCCGTGTCCCCGTGACACCGAGCTGCCGTCGCACCCTTGTCCGGTGGTTGGACCCTTCGTTCCTGTGGGCCGGAGTACCCCTCGAACGAGTGTCCAGGCACGCTGTGGTCTCCACAGATGTCTCTGCCACGGGATGGGGGGCCACGTACAACGGGCATGCAGTGACAGGTCTTTGGACGGGGCCTCAGCTGCATTGGCATACCAATTGCCTCGAGTTGCTAGCGGTTCGTCTTGCGCTGGCCCGCTTCAAGGAGCTGTTGTCAGGCAAGCACGTTCTAGTCCGCTCACTAAGCACTGCGGCCGTTGCGTACACCTACCGTCAAGGTGGTCTACGCTTCCGTCGCATGTTGCAACTCGCCCGCCATCTCTTGTTGTGGAGTCAGAAGGATCTGAGGTCCCTTCGGGCCACTCGTGTCTCAGGTGTGCTCTACCGTGCAGCCGACGAGCTGTCACGGCAGCATCTACTTGCGGGCGAGTGGCGGCTCCACCCCCAGGCGGTCCAGCTGATTTGGCAGCGGTTCGGCGAGGCCCAGGTAGTCCTGCTTGCCTCCCCGGAAACTGCCCTCCGCCAGTGGTTTTATTCCCTGTCCGGCGGCACGCTCGGCACGGATGTCCTGGCACACAGCTGGCCCCCGGGTCTGCGCAAACATGCGCTTCCCCCAGTGAGCCTTCTCGCACTATTCATGTGCAAGGTCAGGGAGGACGGGGAGCAGGTTCTGTTAGTGGCTCCGTACTGGCCCACTCGGACCTGATTCTCAGACCTCATTCTCCTCGTGACAGCACCTCCCTGGCCGATTCCTCTGAGGAAGGACACCCTGACTCAGAGACGGGGCACCCTGTGGCACCCGCCTCCCGATCTGTGGAACCTCCATGTGTGGTCCCTGGACGGGATGCGGAGGTTCTGAGTGATCTCCCGCAAGCGGTCGTAGACACCATCACTTCCGCTAGAGCTCCTTCTACTAGGAATCTCTACGCGCTGAAGTGGAACCTGTTCGTCGAATGGTGCGCCTCTCGCCGAGAGGACCCCCGATCATGTTCGGTCGGATCCGTGCTTTCCTTTCTGCAAGATGGGTTGGAGCGAAGGCTGTCTCCCTCCACCCTCAAGGTGTATGTTGCCGCCATTGCCGCACATCACCATGCAGTTGAGGGTAAGTCCCTGGGGAAACACGATCTGATCGTCAGATTCCTGAGGGGGGCCAGGAGACTGAATCCTCCTCGCCCTTCCTCCGTACCCTCTTGGGATTTGACCCTGGTTCTCACAGCTCTCCGGGGTCATCCCTTCGAACCTTTGCAATCAGTCGACCTGAAACTAATGTCTCTTAAGACGGTTCTTCTGGTTGCATTGGCTTCCCTGAAGAGGGTAGGGGATCTGCATGCATTTTCGGTCGACGAAACGTGCCTAGAATTCGGGCCCGGTGCTTCTCACGTCATCCTGAGACCCCGGCCTGGATACGTGCCCAAGGTTCCTACCACTCCCTTCAGAGATCAGGTAGTGAACCTGCAAGCGCTGCCCTCGGAGGAGGCAGACCCAGCCCTAGCTTTGCTCTGTCCCGTCCGCGCTCTGCGCGTTTACGTGGACAGAACGCGAAGCTTTAGGACCTCAGATCAGCTCTTCATCTGTTACGGAGGCCAGCAGAAGGGAAAGGCTGTCTCCAAGCAGAGGATGGCCCACTGGATAGTGGATGCCATCGCCTTGGCGTACGAATCCCAGGGCGTGCCTTGCCCGCTCGGGTTGAGAGCCCACTCCATCAGAGGGGTGGCCTCTTCCTGGGCGCTGGCTCATGGCGCCTCGCTGACAGATATCTGTAGAGCTGCGGGCTGGGCGACACCAAACACGTTCGCTAGGTTTTATAGCCTACGTGTAGAGCCGGTATCCTCACGTGTACTCGCATCCTCTAGTCGGTAGACGTGTTGTACCCACTCTAAGTGTCGGCTTGCAATGCCATTCCCGCCACTGGCCGGATACGTGCATACTTTCACTCCAGTCGTGTTCCCCGCTTGGCGAACCCTGTCGAGTTCCTCCGCCTCCCCCTTCGGCTCGGACATTGCGGAGTGTCTGATGCCAGGCCTACATCCGTCGCTGACGCTGTCTGTTGGCTGGGGCCCATATGTCGTGACCCCTCTACGTGAGCGGTCCCATATGTGTATTTTCCACGGTTTAAAACTCCCTACGGGCCGAGTCCGTGTCTTTCCCTTAGCAGAGCCAGCTCTGCTGTCACCTGTCAGATGAGTCTCCCCCTAACCAGGTGGAGCCATCCCAGGGACTCCATATGCGTACTGCCCCCCCGGGCCAGTCCATGTGTGTATTCCCACGTAAACTCCTCCCCCATTGGGTAGGTAGTGGTTTCCGCAGCGTCCCTTCGGGTTCGCTTTCCCCGGTGTGTCTAGTTTACTTAGTGGGTAGTGGTTAGACAGCAGTAGACTCTCTCGGTGTAAGCTCGCCCCCTTCACCGCCAGCCGGTGCTATGGGCGGCTGAGCTTGTGCTGGGCACTGGAAGGGGTTTCGTAACTGTGGCGCTTTAGTTGGGATCCCAATTCGTCGGTCACTACTGACGTACGTCGAACGTGACCGACTGAAAGGGAACGTCTCGGTTACGTATGTAACCCTCGTTCCCTGAAGGAGGGAACGGAGACGTACGTCCCGTCGCCACAGTTTCTGTACCCTCGCTGTAGTGCGGACACCAGTTGTCTCCTCAGCGAAAAACAGAGTGCGATTGCATCTGCTTCCTATTTATATACACCTGTCGGGGGCGGTGCGCATTATGCAAATATCGCACGCCAATTCCATTGGCTTGTTTTAGTTTACACGAAGATGATAGGGCTCTCTAAGCGATATCCCAATTCGTCGGTCACTACTGACGTACGTCTCCGTTCCCTCCTTCAGGGAACGAGGGTTACATACGTAACCGAGACGTTTTTGTTACCTATCAGAATCAGAATCAGAATCAGAAAGAGCTTTATTGCCAGGTATGTTGTTTACACATACTAGGAATTTGTTTTAGTGACAGAAGCTCCACAGTGCAACAGAGTGACAGCGACAAGACAAGACACATAATAAAAAGAATGAAATAATAATATACAAATTTACAAGATAGACAAAGTGCAAAAAAAAAAAAAAGCAAAAGACAATATATATTATAGACAATTGTATGTACAATTATGTGTGCAAATTGAGATATAAATAACTGTTTTAAGTAAATAATGTGTAATAGTGTTATGTGTTCCGTGTTTGTTAAGTGTTCATGAGATGGATTGCTTGAGGGAAGAAACTGTTCCTGTGTCTGGTCGTTCTGGTGTTCAGGGCTCTGTAGCGTCGACCGGATGGCAACAGTTCAAAGAGGGAGTGTGCTGGATGTGAGGGGTCCAGAGTGATCAGAGTGATCTTATAAAGCCATAGCAGAACGATTGTGCATCTCCGATCAACACAGCAGTGTTTCTGAATGAGTTCGCGCTTTGAATGAATCAGATGAACGAATGACGCCAAAGGTGTCCTGCCCAAGCATCCATTATGTGACGAGTGAGAACGTGTTGCAACATCCCTGCTCAAGAATAAAAACAACAACAAAAGAATACTGATGTGCATCACATGATATGTCTTTACATGTTGATATCAAGCATACTGAAGAAGTTCAGTGACGTCTAAAGAAGATGAGAGTCATTTGTCAATCAATGTTAACTGCAAGGTAGTGCATAAACATGCTGGAGGAGTTGTATTATGGAGATTGGCATAGATATATGAATGTGAACCTCCTCACTGACTTGGTCGGACCTGCTATCCTGTGTCTTTACATTTACCATGATCACTACTCTTCAGCAAAATGATAATAAAACTTCAACATAACAAAAACTCTTGGCCTTTCCCTTTTACTAAAAACACATTAAATCATTTTATTCTCCCTTTAGTCTCCCCATTTATTCTCCTTTTCCAGTCCTATGCAAAGCATTCAGGGAACTAGAAATAAATTAATGTAGAAATTTGAGTTTAAATTACTCACAATATTAAGTTGATTTAATGGTCTACATTATTATGTCAACAGAAGTCACCAAAATAATGTTTGCTACTTAAAAGTTTTAATTAATTAAAAAAATTGAATTTTCAACTGCAACCATGCATTTCATTAAGTTGTGATGAATAATAGTTCCCCTGAGTGTATAAGTAATATATTATTTTAAGATTTTACTGGGAAAGAGAGAATTCAGATAAAAGAAAACAAGAAGTGCACATTTTGCAGTTATTTGAGTGGCAGTTATGGTGGTTACAAAAAACGTTTTTATCGATTGCTTTAACACATTTCTTTAAATTGTGCCTCCTTTTCTCAAAACTCAAAACACAAATTCATAACTTCTCACCCAATTCCCCATACTTCCTATTTCCAGGTCAAAAGGTCAAAGTTTTCCACTCAAAACCATTAAATCTTGCTGAAAAAACCAAACTCATGCCATAAAACAACACACAAGCCCTCAAAAACCAACACACTACAAACATATTTTTGAGATCAGTTCAAAACACTGTTACAAAAACCTCTTTTTGGCAATGAGGTATCATTTTACAGCTCAATGTCTATTATAAACAGAGGGGTGCAGATACATTCAATTTAAAAATCAAGAATAAAGCTTTAGGAAAAGTTCATTTTAATTACACTACTGTAAGGAGATCTTGCAGTAGATGAAAAGTTGAAATACCAAAGAATTGAACATGAACTTGAAATTACAATACAATAAGTATACTGTCAATTACAGTACAGTAAAATACATTTTTCTTCAACTGCTTACACACATTTTCAAAACTTTGCTTCTTTTTTTCAAAACTTTACACACAAATCCAAAAATTTCACACATAAAATCCAAATGCCTCAGATCTCTTGCCAAATGAAGCACTGCATTCAAAATATCATGAACACAACTCATAAGCACACACTTTGCTTTGCAAACACCTTTGCCTTGTTTTTGGATATATCATATGTACACAGTTATTTAAAACCTAAAGCGCTTCTTTAATGAGCTCCTATGTACAAGGCTGAAAGTAACTGGCAGAGAGATGTTGAAAAAAAAATCACACACTAAAGTATGATTGAAACCAAAATATTTATTTTTTTACTGTAAGCATTTGTGGTTATGAATACAGTATTACACAGTACGAAAGAAACGAAATACGTCATCAACTATATGTAGTTGGACAGAAACAATGGTTGTGTTTGAAAAAGGAAGCCAAGATACTTCCTGTTAGATTTGTGTGTACGTGTTACATAGGGAATTGTGTGTTGTGTTTTGCAATAAGTGTTTTATGAAATTGAGTCTAAGGCCAAGAATTAGTGTATGGTTTTGCAGATTTGGTGTGTGGTTCTGGTGTTTGAGCATCAAATTTCAGAAACAGTGTGACAAGTAAGGATTTTGAAAAAAAAACTAAGTAAATAAATTCAGTATCCAAGGCCAAATTGCATTGCAGTACTTGTAATGACCATATTTGCCAAAATATGACTTACATCTTCTGTTTCTTTGTCTTCTAATAATAATAATAATAAACTTTATTTTATATAGCGCCTTTAAAAGTTATTCTCAAAGTGCTTTACGCAGAAGAGAGTACAAAGTTAAAAGGTACCAAGTAAATACAATAATATCAAGAGAAATAAAAGACACAACAAAAACAATTTCTAATCTGAGAAATCACATATAAGCAAGTCTAAAAAAGTAAGTTTTGAGAGATGCTTTAAAAGGTGCCCTCGAATGAAAAAATGAATTTATTTTGGCATAGTCAAATAACAAGAGTTCAGTACATGGAAATGACATACAGTGAGTCACAAACTCCATTGTTTCCTCCTTCTTATATAAATCTCATTTGTTTAAAAGACCTCCGAAGAACAGGCGAATCTCAACATAACACTGACTGTTACGTAACAGTCGGGGTGTACAGCCCAATATTTGCATATGCCAGCCCATGTTCCCAACATTATGAAAGGCATTAATTAGACAAGGGCAGCCAGTAACGTCTGGATCTGCACAGTTGAATCAACAGCAAGCAAGAACAATAGCGAAAAATGGCAGATGGAGCGATAATAACTGACATGATCCATGATATCAATGATATTTTTAGTGATATTTGTAAATTGTCTTTCTAAATGTTTTGTTAGCATGTTGCTAATGTACTGTTAATTTTGAGCTGAAACTTCACAGACACATTCAGGGGACATCTTAGACTTATATTACATATTTTAAAAAAAAGTTCTAGGGCACCTTTAAAAGCACTAAAAGATTTAGCATGTCTAATATCACAGGGAAAAGAGTTCCGGAGTTTTGGAGCAAAGGAAGAAAAAGCCCCATCACCCATGGAGCGCATACCAGTAGTGGGAACAGTCAAGAGGCCTGACTCAGAGCTCACGCCTGGGAGTGTAAACAGTTCAGATAGATAATGAGGTGCCAAGCCATGTAAGGCCTTATATGTAAGCATAAGAATTTTAAAATATATATGAATCCTGACTGGAAGCCAATGTAGGGACTCCAAAACAGGAGTGACTCTCTAGTTCTCGTCCTTGTTAGGATTCTGACAGCTGAGTTTTGAACATTGTAGTTTATTAAGGGTATTTTTCGAGACCCCTGCGAGCAAAGCATTACAATAATCAATGCACGAAAAAAACAAACATGGCAATCAGTTTTTCTGCAGCGTTAAAAGATAACATAGGGCACAGCCTTGCAATGTTTCTGAGATGAAAAAATTATGTTTTAACAGTATTCTGTACGTGGGGGTCAAATGTTAGATGAGCATCAAAAATCACCCCCAGATTCTTTAGTTTTGTTTGAAACTCCAGGACAGAGCCATCTACATTAAAGGGGTAAAGAAAATCAACAGATATGTCTGCAGATATGCTTGGTGTTAAAGATATAGACTTCATAAACACTACACTAGTATTCTCATTTAAGCATCGCTTTTTGATCGAGATAGATCTAGCTTTAACAGTAGAAGAGATCAATATATCAAAGAAAATACAGAAATTATCAGATAGCGCCACATCCTTAATCACAATGGATGAAATGTTTAGACCCTTATTGATAATTAAATCTAGAGTGTGTCCACGATTGTGTGTGGGTCCATGTACATGCTGAGTCAGAACTGTAAGGATTTCTTTTGCCATATTGGATTCTGCATTTTCTATGTGGATGTTAAAATCCCCAGTAATAGCAAAACAGTCAAACTCTGAGGAAATTGCTTATAACAGTTCTGTGAAGTCCTCCACAAAGGCTGGAGAGTATTTGGGAGGCCTGTTAATAAGTAGAATGCGAGGAGCACCTTTTAACACAATACCCAAATATTCGAATGACAAGTAATCACCAAATGAAACTTGCTTGCATTGATAGTCATCTTTAAATAGAGCAGCTACACCTCCACCTCCACCAGACACTCATAAAAGTAAAGTTAGGAGGGGCTGTTTCATTCAGGATTTTTGAACTGCAACTGTCTCCAAGCCATGTTTCATTTAGAATCATAAAATCTAGGTTGTTTGTGGGTATTACGTCGCTGACTAGAAATTATTTATTTTTAAGTGAGCGGATGTTTAAAAGTGCTAACTTAACAGTCTTACTTTCTGTCTCTACAGTAATCTTAGTTTGACGTATAATAGGCAGCAAAATAAATGGGTTTTCCAAACGGTTTGAGAAGGCCTTAGGCTTTCTATCACATCATAAAACAGAAATAGAGAAAGCTACAGGCACACTGGGTTCCTGCTTGTTCTGTAAACATTTGATAAAGTCACTGTTATCATAGCGGGGAACCGACACACATAACTGAGGGCTGTTATCGGTTGTTTTTGATTCACCTAGCAAAGATGGAGGAGGGTGAGGGCCCTGGCATTGTGGCAGAGGCCGAAGAGCTCTCGCGGGAGGAGGGGGAGGCCGAGCTGGGCCCACAGGCTTTCGTGGTTTCGGGGCTCGCTTTTTTGTTGATATCTGGGGGCTCGCAGCAAAAGAGTGGGAGAGTTTGGTTCCAGCATACACTAGTTCCTCCATTTTCTCTGAGAAGCACAGAAGAGGGGATGCTGGAGAGAGGGATAACGTGTCCGGTGAGAGGGGCTGTTGCTCTGGTGTTACCAGAGGCTGTAGTATGTTGTCCTGGCTTCCCTGGCTATTTTCCAGAAAGTAGATATTGTCCTTTAGCACTCTTGAGCCCAGCTTGTTTGGGTGCAGACCATCATGAGCGAACAACAGAAAAGATTGAAGTTGTAGATGAAATTCAGTCCCTTTAAGTTGCAGGTTTTTTGCAGCCATGTGTCAAGCCCGAGCAACCGTGTATATCGATTTGTTCCTCTTGCTGGGAGTGGTCCACTGATGAACGACTGAACTTTTAGTCTTCTAAGCATTTCAAAAAGTTCATTGAAATCCCTTTTAAGGAGTTCTGACTGCTCTTTCCGAATATCATTCTTCTCCACATGGATGATTAGACGATTTGCAGTTTTATATTTCATCAGAATGCTCTTAAGTTCCCTGTTTACATCAGAAACTGTTGCTTGTGGAAGGCAGCATGTAGTTGTATCCCTGCTGCTAATGTTTCTGATTATGGAGTCACCCACTATCAGAGTCCTGGGCTCGGCTGCTCTATAAGCTGAGTGCCGCTGTCTGTTTGACCTTGAACGGCGGTTAGCATCGGTGTTAGCTGCTGGCTGATTTGATCTCTGTCCGATCATGTTTAGGGATTCCTCACCCACATTCATCACGTCTGGAGATTCCTCACCCACATTCATTAACACTTCAAATCTGTTCTCTAGATGTATTGGCGTGGTAGGGAACTAGTGTTTGGGGTAGAGGATGCTACTGCAATATGTGATACTCGTGACAATCTGATGTCTCGAGTGCCTTTGGGTCTCACTCCCTGTTTGGTCGGATAAAAATTCCCTTTTTGTAGCAATCTTCCAGTTAAAAAAATTGTTGGTGCCAAGATTTGTCGTTTGAGCACTGTGCTGATTTGCTGTAGTTAAAATGAGGAGATAAAATATAAAAGAAATAGAGCAAAGCGCGGAGCTGTAAGCAAGATCGCCGAACAGTAGCGAAGCAGGAAGTCCAACCATGTCTGAACAAAAGTGACAACATGAAGAATGCAACAGGACGTTTCTGAATGGTTAGTTGATGAATTTATGTAGCTGATGTGGGATATCTTAAAGTCATTGATTAGCATATTCTGTCAACTGTTGTAAGATGCTTACAGAGCCAGAGTATATATGCTGCACGAAGAAATAACAGGTATAGTTTAGTTTATACGATTATAACTTATGTTGGCATCTTGATTTTATGACATGCTATTGCATTTGTGTTATATACTGTATTGCAATAACATGGCCTCAGCCCGTTGTTGTGTGTTCTCAGGGGTTTATGTAAATTTTAGGGTTAGTGATGTTACCAACCCGGGAAGAAGCTTGTTGTAGTCCCTACCAGCTGTCTGTTGTAGTCCTTAAACAGAGAATTCTTTAAAAGAAAAATCTCCCTTTGCATTGAACTTTGAGCATCGTAACTTTGCAGATGTTATGTTAAAACAGCAACATTACACACTAACTAAAGTTAAAAAAGTGAAATCATAATGAACCACCCCTTTAAGTGTTCAAGAGAGATTCAGCTTTGCATAATTGATGGGTTGAGCCAATAAGCATAAGTCTTATCACTGTTAAGACAAAGAAATTTTTTAGACATCCATATTTTAATCTCAGAAATAGCAATGTTCAAGGAAAACAACAGCTGTGTAATCGTCAGGTTTTGAGTGAATGTAAATCTGAGTGTCATCTGCATAAAAGTGATACTTAAGAGCAAGAGATTGCAAAAGATGACCAAGAGGAAAGATATACATACTAAAAAGTAATGGACTCAAAATCGATCCCTGGGGCACCCCAAACTTGACTGAGCCAATTTTAGACTTGTGCCCACCCATGGAAACAAACTGCCTATGGTCTGTGAGGTAGGATTTAAACCAGTGTAATGCGTCTCAGTTCTGCCAAACACAGATTCCATACAAGTGAGTAAAATAGAATGATTGACAGTGTCAAAGGCTGCAATGAGATCAAGAAGAATCAAAATTGACATGCAGCCAGAGTCCGCAGCAAGTAACAAGTCATTAGTAACCTTCACTAATGCCGTTTCTGTGCTGTGAAATTTGCGGAAAACAGATTGAAGGAGCTCAAACAAATTATTTATTGTAGGATGAGCATACAATTGAGATTGTTCAAGAATTTTGGCTAAAAAGAAGAGATTAGAAATGGGATGGCAATTATGGAAATTGTCCAGGTCAATGTTCGTCTTTTTCGGTATAGGAGTAACCACAGCTATTTTAAAAGCTGCTGGCACAACCCCAGAGCATATAGAGAATTATTTAAAATGCTCAACACCACATGGCCAACACAAGCAAAGCATGCTTTAAACAACTGTGCTCAACTATGGAGGTGGCAGCCTTCATTTGTAAAACTTCTTTGCCCAGATAAGTTAAATCAAGTGTGGAGAAGTTTAAGTGAGGTGTGCCAGAGAAATAAACAGGCACAGAAGTGTTACACATACTACTTCGTGCCTTCTCAATCTTAGAGCTGAAGAAATCAAGAAACCTATTACAGAGATCAGCTGCAATGTGTGTATGGGAGGAACTGTCCCCTTTTTAAACGTTTGTTAATGACATGAAACAATTACTTTCTGGGTTTGATATAGGGATGCACCGATCCGATATTAAGATCGGTATCGGCTCCGATACTGCAATTTTGCCGGATCGGGTATCGGCCGGAGTAGACCGATCCAAATCCGATACTGTGCGTGTACTATTCTGTTATTGTTAAGCTCCACAAAGGGCACAAAAACATTTAAAAAGCACCATAAAGTTTCTGTGCACTATATTCCAAGTGTTCTGAAGCCAGTTTAATTTGAGGTACAGATAAATATTTAATTTAAGTCATTAAATGAAAGTTCACGTAGCCTAAATGCCTCCCTCCGCTGCGGCAGTCAGTCATTCTCCATTCAGCATTCAGACTGCGTGTCGCGTTCTGTTATGACAGTCAACACAATGAAACACTCTCAAAGATGAATCAATGTTTCTATTATACTTCATCAAGATACCGGTAATACAATACCCATCAATATATCTTCTCTTTGTGCTTTGAACTTTTCAATGCGGAGCGCTGTGACTCCATGATGATTCAAGCGCATCATTCTGCACACGGGATGCGCATAAGCGCTTTGTGCCGCTCTGTAGCTATGGGAGCCGTTAATATTATAATACTTTTGCGCAATGAACGATTGTTGATAGCATTTTTTTTTTCGTTCTGTCCTATCTTTCATATGTTGCTGCATCATTTTGATTTTTATATTTTAATGTTAAGACATTTAATAGCTTCGCATTTTCATATTTATTCACAAACTTATAGGATAAACAAATAGGCCTAAGCTATGCATTTATTCATATTATGAAAATAAGATAAAGACTGCGTCACTTCTCAGTTTTCATCTTGAACAATTTTTGAGGATCGTGAGTGAACGCGATCATCTCTTCCTCTTTACTACTTTACAGAAGGAAATAAATATGAATGAAAATCAAAGAATATGTTGAAAGTTGCAGTAGCTTATCTAAATCTTTATCATGTCAGTTCAATCAGTGTTGTAAACAATGTCACGTAGGCCTATGTACCTCAGAAAAGCCATTCGTTGACCATAAACTTATAGTCAGCAGCAAGAAAAATAAAACAAACTATTTAAAACAAAACGGATTAGAAACTTGATTATGCAAGCATAAGTATTATAATATATAATAAAATGGACTAACTGGGTGCGTTATCAAACGCATCGTTTTCACTTTATTCTGGAGACTGAACTCGCGCTCTGCTGCCACACTGGAGTACACTCACCACCAACTGGACAGGGGTGGGAATAACAGTTACAAGCTACATCAGCCTCAGTAGTCAGTAAAAATGACGGACAGGCTGCAGATTTTTTCCGTCACTGCTAAAAAAAATTCCATCAATGACGGAAAATTTTCGGTTAACGCGACCTTTGAGATTATTATATACACGCCACACTACCGCCGGTGACACTCCATGACCGCGGTGCCGCGGTTATCATGCCAACCGTCACAGCCCTATGTGAGGCATACAGTTTATTAGGTAATTTAGCACTTTTCATATTACTTGAAGATCGGATCTGATCGGTATCGGAAGCGAAAAAGGCGGATCGGTGCATCTGCTCTGGTTATTAACAATTATCTGGGAGAAATACTGGGACCTGACAGATGCAATCTCAGCCTTATATTCATTTAAACTGTCCTTCCAAGCTTGATGATGTACATTCCTACCAGAAAGATGCCACATTCGCTTCTTGGAGCACAGCTCATCATTATACCAAGGAGCCGAACGAACATATGATACAGATCGAGATTTCATTGGTGCAAATGAATCCAAACCAGACAAAAGAATTGAGTTTAACACAGAAACTTTGTCCTCCAAAGGGTCAGAAGAAAAACAGATTAAGGAGGACTCAATAAAGGCAGAGAAATCCTGGAGATCAATTGATTTCCATTTCCGATAATTTATAGTTTGGGTAGCTGAGATTTTTGGATGTGCCAATTCAATATTAAAAAAGATTGCTAAATGGTCAGACAGTCCTAAGTCTACAGACAAAGGATGGGAAAAAAATTAGCCACTGGAGATAACTAAATCTGTGACCCTTGTTGTGTGTAGAAAAGTCAACATGGAAGTCCCCAAGAATGAGAGTTTTCTCAAACTTAAGGCACAACATGGACAGCAAGTCAGCAAATTCAGTTAAAAAGGCTTCATTTGACTCAGGAGGTCTGTAGACAGAAGCAATTACAGTAGTAATGGGTGCAGAGACACTCAAAACCAGACACTCAATAGATGTAAACTGAGGGATAACTACTGGAGTTATTTTTTGATTAAACAATACAATGATACCTCCACCCCCACCAGAGGAATCAAATAAACCATAACCAGTAGGTGTAAGTTCAATAAACAAAAGCCCATCTGACTGGTTTCTGTTAGGTACACCAAGTCAAGTACTTTTTTAATAGTAAAAAGTCAGATAAGATGAGGGACTTCTCTGTACATTGAAGTGCAGACAATGCATCATCTACACACTGCTCAATGAACATTGTGCTGAAATGATGACATACAGATGATATCCGTTGAAAAGTGTAGGCTAGTTAAGACAGCTCTATGCGATGCAGCGTTGACAAGTTATTTAAGTTGCCGCCCACACTCACCATTTGATGAACTTTGCACTGGAATGACACATATATTATCTACTGAGGAAGGAGAAAATCTGTGTTTCCAGCACACAATGAATATAGTGTGGATGTTGCAGAATACCGACATTACGTCAAAGTTCATATATGTCATTAGATAGATAATAGTTCCTCTTTACACTGTTAGCCCGGATAAGTTGAATTTACTTAAAAAATTTGAGGAAACTGGTTGCCCTAAAAAAATTAAGTAATGATTAAGTAATGTGAACTTAATAATTCGAGTTCATTTAACTTAAAATGTTTTGTAATATTAATTACTTTGTAATTATTACAACTAGTATATTTAAGTTCAATGTACTAAGCAAGTTAAAATTCATCCATGCCTCCCATCATGCATTGCTGCATGAATAAATTATGAGCTGAATTGTCTTAGTAATTTTCTTTATTCTCACTATTTAAATTTTGCTGTTTTTCTGTGACTTTTTAGTAGCTTGTTTTCTAATGTTCAGAGTTGATCTGTTTATCAGAACATGTTGCTTGTCACCGTCGTTGAGATTCACAGGCTGATTCTTGATGTCTGTGTGTGCCTAAAATATAAATATTTTTTTTTTGTGATAAGGACAACTTTAAAAAAAAAAATGGTATTGTAGAAGTTGATCCTCTGCTGTAGAATCACAGTGTACAGTGCTGCTGTAAACAATAATGTAAATCTAACTCAGAGATTGGGCTCTAAATGAGTTCAGTGATCCAGATCAAATAATGATTATGTGAAAACATAACCAACATCACCTGATCATCTTTTAACTTTGCTTGTCTGGTTGGTTTTAATGCAGTTAAAACTACCCAAACAAAATCTAATATTAAAAAGTTAAGGGTCAAGAGCTCAACTAAAACAAACCCTGACCCTCGATGATGGTAACTTAAAAATTGTGATTTTCTCCTTTGGTGAAAAACTATAAAAAGGCAAATGTTAGGAAAAAATGTCTGTAGAACAGCCAAAACAAATGTTCCAACTGCTCATCAACAGCTCCTTGAATTCACACACACCATGACAAAATGGTGTCATTACCTGCCGCAAACCAGTGTGTAGGAGGCGTAGTCAGGAGAAAAACTTCATAATTTAAGTGCATTTAACTTACATTTATTAACACATTCAAATACACCCACAAATTAGTAGAATTTACTTATATTTTATAAGTAATGCAACCAAACTTAAATATTTTAAGTATATTGTAATTATATTTTTAAGTAAATATAAAATCCGGGCTAAGAGTGTAGGTTCAGCAGATTACAAGCAGTGTACCTTACAGCTATGGAGACCAATGACTTGTTGCCAAGAGAGTCCTGAACCCAGCAGTAGGATGGACAATCCGTAAAGTCATCAGTTATAACTCGGAGATAAAAACAATAGTCCAGGGGTTAAAGTGCCGTTCAGCATCGCGCTGGTGAAGGGGAAACCCGGGCACTTTCCAAAGCTCCAAAAGCCACCACTGTGATTTGCAGAAACAATAGTATAACAAAAGACTTTTTTTAGGCAGTCCAGCAAAAACACCAAATGTAAGAAGTACTTGGCTACAATTCTGTTTGACAATTACAAGTGTGAGGGCGTACAACCTGTGCTCAACAAGGTATTTACTGTACATAGAATAGTAAACATACACAGTATGTGTGAAAACCATGTAGATGAGCCTGTAGATCAACTTTATGGTCATTCCTACACATAATTATGATCAACTATAGTGCTTTCAAATTTTTATTTTCCCCTCCTCTTCCTTTTCCTCTTTCTCTTTGTCTCCCACCATTAGGATTCATCTTCCAAAGCACATAATCACCTGTGGCCTATTTATATTATCCTGAGATTCTGATTGGTGTGTCATAAGTTTTGTTAACACATGTATAATTGTGTGCTATTTGAGTTCACAGTGTGACACTTGAGTTAATTATATTATGTTTTTGTGTTATAAAAACATGGTTAAGCCTGTGAAAAATTTGAGCATTTTTGTGTTTTGTCTGTAGAACTGAATGAATGGTTTGGGAAATTGGGCCAAAAGAACCAGTTATAGTGTGTTAGCAATCAAGAAAAACTGTAACATTAATCATCATTACTTTTGTCTTTTCATGTGATGCAGACAGTTAGCAGCAGAAGAGATAGGCAGTGGTGGTAAGAAAATAGCTTTAGCACAGGGAGCACATAGTAAAAAGTTATACGATTCAGTTGGTTTTCAATGAGTGACCACTATGCCCTAAAACGGCTGCTTTAAAGGTGCCATTGAATGAAAAATTGAATTTACCTTGGCATAGATGAATAACAAGAGATCAGTACATGGAAATGACATACAGTAAGTCTCAAACTCCATTGTTCCCTCCTTCTTATATAAATCTAATTTGTTTAAAAGACCTCCGAAGAACAGGCGGATCTCAACATAAAACCGACTGTTACGTAACAGTCAAGCAAGCACAATAGCGAAAAAATGCCAGATGGAGCAATAATAACTGACATGATCCATGATAACATGATATTTTTAGTGATATTTGTAAATTGTCTTTCTAAATGTTTCGTTAACATGTTGCTAATGTACTGTTAAATGTGGTTAAAGTTACCATCGTTTCTTACTGTATTCAAGAGCCGTTGCTATTTTCATTTT
Organism: Chanodichthys erythropterus; assembly: GCF_024489055.1. Taxonomy (NCBI): domain Eukaryota; kingdom Metazoa; phylum Chordata; class Actinopteri; order Cypriniformes; family Xenocyprididae; genus Chanodichthys; species Chanodichthys erythropterus. Next base: position 33,184,622 of record NC_090224.1, on the reverse strand, counting down.
TAAACACTTGCAGTCTGTATAATTCATAAACACAACTTCATTCTTTATAAATCTCTCCAACAGTGTGTAATGTTAGCTTTAGCCACGGAGCACCATCAAACTCATTCAGAATCAAATGTAAACATCCAAATAAATACTATACTCACAGGAATCGATGTATGCATGACGAACACTTTGTAAAGATCCATTTTGAGGGTTATATTAGCTGTGTGAACTTTGTGTTTGCTGTTTAAGGCTGTCGAGAGCTCGCAGGGAGCGGGAGATTTAAAGGGGTCGCGCTTAATCGGTGCATATGTAATTATGGCTCAAAATAGGCAGTTAAAAAAATTTATTAAAAAAAATCTATGGGGTATTTTGAGCTGAAACTTCACAGACACGTTCAGGGGACACCTTAGACTTATATTACATCTTTTGAAAAGGGGCTCTAGGGCACATATTTTTGTCAAATCAAGTTCAGTAATTAATGTGGCTCAGATAACGTTTTTGTAGTTTATTTTCATTACACCAATTGACTCAAAAATTAAAGGCTACCAGGTAACTTAATTTTTTAAGTTAAACCAACAATTCTTTTTTTAAAGTGTATAGAGGCACTGATATACTTACAGAAAAGTTATTTTTCGTTCTTCGCTAATAAGAATTTAGAAATAGCAGTGGTATTAAAATGATAAGCAATATCATATCATAGAGCAGCTTTTAAATGAACATGTGCTGCCCACTTTCCTTTCAATAACAAAATAAACACACAACAAAAATGACAGTGGTGAGAAAACAGAAGTTAAGAAAGGAGTTTATCAGCTAGAGTGAACTTTTCCATAAATTTTGCTTTGGCAAGCTTCAAACTCCTAAAATGAACACCAAACGAACTTTGTTTTAGCCTGATTTTGCTCGAAATGATTCAAAATGACCAGTTCTAAACCTTCATTGTTCTTTTTTGCAAGCATACTTTTCTGGGCCTTGAAAGTAGTTTTACTGTCTATGGAGGAACAGAAAGCTCGCAGACTTCAAAAATATGAACATTGTGTTCCGAAGACGAACAAAAGTCTTACAGGTTTGGAACCTCATGAGGGTGAGTAATTAATGACAGAAGTTTCATTTTTGGTTGAACTATCCCTTTAACTGTGTAAGTTAAATGATGAGCCTACTACAAAAAGACTGTGAAACAAAGCTTTTGAACTAACTATTGAAACTAAGCTATTAAAAATTAATTAAAGAAAAATGCTTGTCACATCACAACAACGAGAACATTGACTTATGACCACCCACATTAAAGCCTATTCGTTCCACTCAGTCTGGCTAAGTAAGAAGCAGGAAGCAGAAGAGACATTATTATTCTTAAACACCAGAAGAACATAGTTTTCAGTTGTGTTTGGCTTTTTTGGCTCATTCAAAATGACATGATTGCCATTTCAAAGTTGCTAAAGAAATACTTTCTAAGTCATGCAAATAAATCAACAATAAAGACAATGAAATTCACTTGCTCTTTCTCTAGGTATAAAGTTGGCATTCCCATGGAAATGGATAGGTGGACTAGGACATGCATCATCTTCATGTAAAGATGTAGATGGATGACTGCAAAAAGAATCAGCTCAAGCTCCAAGCAAAGCAATGTAAACATCTGTGGCCAAGGCCTAGACAGGAAGTTACAGGGAGGTCACAGGATATCAGCTGACCCTTGTGGTAGAAGGCTGCTCAGACTTAACAGGTTTTTTTTCTAAAGTGAGATGGGGGCAGAATAAACAGGAAGACATTTATATGAGTTCTGTGTCATTTTCAAATCAGGTGCAGTAAGCTTGCATTGGAATGGAAAGTGTGCCAGTTTATATGACCATTTTCAGTGGAGTACAGCGGAGAAAAGCAGATGATTTTATGATCGAACGCCTCGCATGGAGTGGAAATTGGACATCCTGTGACGCACGTAACACCGCTAAATTTCCCAAATTAATCAGAACGGAAAACTAAATGTCAGATGCGTGCATTGATTATTTTAATTATTATCCAAAGTACTGGTTTAAAATAATTTTGATCCACACAGCTGTATTTTATTACCTGATTTTCATTACCACTGTAATGTTAATGGGTTGTATTATGCTTACAAGAGGCTGTATGTTCTTGTGCTCTGATTATTTGTAAATGTTGCATGAGATTGTCCGATGTAGATGATTTCTGCTTTGGGTTGTTGTATAACAATGAAAAACATACCAATATTACTCTATAAAATGCTGTGACATACTGTGAAAGCAGATGGTTACAGGAACTATGGTTACTATGGAAGATCTTTTGTCTATACAAGTTGTGAAATAGTTATACAATACAATGGGATGAATAAAATGGTAACGGTTTAATTTTTAACATGAGTTATCTTCTTTAGTTAAAATGAACTACAACCTGAATTCTGGAAAAGTTGGGACGTTTTTTTTTTTTTTTTTTTTTAAATTTGAATAAAATGAAAACTAAAAGACTTTCAAATCACATGAGCCAATGTTTTATTCACAATAGAACATAGATAACATAACAACATGTTTAAACTGAGAAATTATGTACTTTTATACACTAAATGAGCTCATTTAAAATTTGATGCCTTGCTACAGGTCTCAAAAAAGTTGGCACGGGGGCAAAAAAAATGGCTGAAAAAGCAATACATTTTGAAAAGATTCAGCTGGGAGAATATCTAGCAACTAATTAAGTTAATAGATATCAGGCCTGTAACATGATTAGCTATAAAAGGGATGTCTTAGAGAGACAGAGTCTCTCAGAAGTAAAGATGGGCAGAGCTGTGAAAGAGTGTGAAAGATTGTGGAATACTTCAAAAACAATGTCCCTCAACGTCGAATTGCAAAGGCTTTGCAAATTTCATCATCTACAGTGCATAACATCATAAAAAGATTCAGAGAAACTGGAGAAATGTCTGTGCGTAAGGGACAAGGCCGAAGACCTTTATTGGATGCCCGTGGTCTTCAGACCCTCAGACAACATTGCGTCACTCATCAGCATGATTGTGTTAATGACATTACTAAATGGGCCCAGGAATATTTCCAGAAACCACCATCGATAAACACAAACCGCCGTGCCATCTGCAGATGCCAACTAAAGCTCTATCATGCATAAAGGAAGCCATATGTGAACATGGTCCATAAGCGCCGTCATGTCCTGTGGGCCAAGGCTCATTTAAAATGGACTGTTTTAAAGTGGAAAAGTGTTCTATGGTCAGAAGAGTCCAAATTTAACATTCTTTCTGATTCTGGAAATCACAGACGCCGTGTCATCCGGGCTAAAGAGGAGGGAGGCCTTGCAGCGTGTTACCAGCATCTCTGATGGTATGGGGGTGCGTAAGTGCATATGGTATGGGCAGCTTGCATGTTTTGGAAGGCACTATGAATGTTGAAAGGTAAATAAAGTTTTCCAGATGATGTCTATTTCAGGGAAGGTCAAGTGTATTTCAGCAGGAGAATGTAAAACCATATACTGCAGCTATTACAACAGCATGGCTTCGTCACAGGAGAGTCCAGGTGCTGAATAAAGTGCCCCAGGGATGACGCGTTTTTGTAGGCAAAACCCGGAAGCGAGTTAGCATTTTAGGACTTCCGGTAACTCCGTAAAGTCTATGGGTTTTTTGAATGGGTTTTTGCTAAATCGCCTGAAATAAGGTCTGTGGTTAACAAAGCCTCTAAATACTTTCACGTTTTGATCTATGACATAAAACACACCAGTTATAACCCACTTGTGATTTTTTAAACTTTTACTGCGTCTTAAAATCGGCGGTTGCTAACAAATTGCTAAAAGGGACTACTTCCTTTGGCGGGGACTTTAGACGTCATAATTAAAATGGGACATTTGGACAGCATTTCTCATGAAAAAGTGGATAAGTATTCAGACACAGCACAGATCATAATCAGCGAGCATGTTTTTAAATAGAGTTGTTTTCTAAATAAAGTTTGAGAAAGCTTGGTGGTGACGACGTTGATCCGCGACCATGGTGTGCTGTAGTCCGTTTATAGCCTACTGTTAGCCTTTTGTATCTGACAACTTTATTTAGGCTTCAAAATCTATAAATGTTGTGTTAACTTGTAAAGATTATCCTGATAAATGTGTAAGTTGTCATAACCCTTAGTTAAATAAAGAGCTTATTTTCTGCGATTTTCCAAAAGTCTATGGGAAAAATGAATAGGCTTTCAGTCGAGGGAACCTGTGCGCCGCTAACTTCCAGGTTGGCCTACAAAAACGCGTCATCCCTGGGGCACTCTATTGGCCTGCCTGCACTCTAAAAAATGCTGGGTTAAAAACAACCCAGGTTGGGTTGAAAATGGAAAAACCCAAAAATTGGGTTGTTTTAACCCAGTGGTTGGGTTAAATGTTTGCCCAACGTGCTGGGTAGTTTTATTTAACTCAACTGTTGTATAAAAATTACTGTATTGCTTGCTTAAAATGAACCCAAAATATGCTGGAAATTAACATTTATTAATATGTTTAATAAATGAGCATTTATTAATAAGATAATGAATAATAAACAATAAACATTTATTAAATTGCTTATTAATAAATGTACACCTTTTGATTATTATTGTTGCCTCTAGTAATTATGTGTCTGATTTTTAATTTCTCACCTATTTTGGATTCATTTTAAGCCAGCCATATAGTCATTTTTAATCAGTAGTTGGGTTAAATAAAACTACCCAGCAGGTTGGGCAAACATTTAACCCAACCACTGGGTTAAAACAACCCAATAGCTGGGTTTGTCAATTTTCAACCCAACTTGGGTTGTTTTTAACCAAACATTTTTTAGAGTGTGCAGTCCAGATCTTTCACCTAAAGAGAACATTTGACGCATCATTAAAAGAAAAATTTGTCAAAGATGACCACGAACTCTTCAGCAGCTGGAAACCTATATAAGGCAAGAATGGGACCAAACTCCAACACCAAAACTCCAGAAACTCATAACCTTGATGTCCAGACGTCTTCAAACTGTTTCGAAAAGAAGAGGAGATGCTACACCATGTCCCCGTCTATTTTGAGACCTGTAGCAGGCATCATATTTGAAATGAGCTCATTTTGTGCATTTCTCCATTCAAACATTTGTTGTGTTATCTATGTTCTCTTGTGGATAAAATATTGGCTTATGTGATTTGAAAGTCTTTTAGCTTTCATTTTATTCAAATTTAAAAAACCTCCCAACTTTTCCGGAATTCGGGTTGTAAGAATGAACAATACTTCTACAGCATATATTAATCTTACACTGTAAAAAAGAATTGTTGGTTTAAAAAGTAACTTATCTGGCTGCCTTAAAATTTTGAGCTCATTAAAATTAAAAAATTTGAGTTAATACAATGAAGGCGATTGATTTAGTTCACCCAGAAATGAAATTTCTGTCATTTATTACTCACTCTTGTGTTGTTCCACATCCGTAAGACCTTCGTTCATCTTCGGAACACAAATTAAGATATTTTTGATGAAGTCTGAGAGGTTTCTCTCCATAGAGAGCCAACACAACTACCATTCCAAGGTCCAGAGAGGTAGGAAAAAGACACCATTAAAGTAATCCATGAGACTCCAGTGGCATAAAACCTAATGAGTGCTTTGTTTGTGCAACTAAACATAATTTAATACTTTATTTACAAAATAATATTATCCAAAACGTGTTCATGCAACAATGCCAGCTCTTGTGTGAACACAAAACCCATATTTTGTGATGCTCTCGTGAACACTGTGCATCGAGTTGACGCGCAAGTTTGAACACAAAATGCATGCATAGTGAAGCTCTCATGAACGTGTGTTTGTAGCAGATCAATATTTTTGTAAGTAAAGTGGCAAATTATGTGAGTTTGTTTTTTTTTTTGTTTTTTTTTTGCACAAACAAATCACTCCCTATGCTTCATAAAATTCAGTTTAAGCCACTGTAGTCACATGGAGTACTTTAATGATGTCTTATACCTTTCTGAATCTTGAAAGTGGTAGTTGCATTGGACCTCTGTGAAGGGACAGAAACCTCTCAGACTTCGATAAAATATCTTAATTTGTGTTCTGAAGATGAACGAAGGTCTTATGGATGTGGAACGACATGAGGGTAAGTAATTAACCCTCTATGGCAGTGGTTCTCAAACTGTGGCCCGCGGGTAATGTGTAATGTGAGGAACATTTATACATGAGGTGTTGTAATTAGTAGTAGTTTGTTTACTTGATTGCTTGATGTTTTTGGTTTGGAATAATTTGTTTATCAAAATAATGACTTTTTCTAATGCATAAATGTTAAAGACATAAAAATTTTTTTTAAAAAAAACATAAATTAATCTTACCAACTGTAAACTTTTGAATGGTAGTATATGCTTTATGAATTTGGAATTTTCATGAATAAAAAGGACAAACAAAACACATTTGTACTAAACACATTTTTGGTCTTTGTTATTAGAACACTCTGTCTGATAAATCATAAATCATTAGTTATGCTTTACTCTCACTGTAAAATGACACGTTACAGGAATAGTTATGTGCTTACCAGATCAAGAACAAAAAAACATCATTTTCTTCATTGCCATTTACACTATGAAATCATTTTTTTTGTTTCTCAGAAGACATTACTTCATTAGAGGATGTGAAAATCATTACATTCTTCTTGTTACTGGATGGGCAAAGTTGCTGAATGTGCTCCTTTAATTTGATGTTTGTGGTATTTACATTAGAAACATTATCTTCCTTATCTAGTCTTTTTGCTCAGCTTTACTAAACAGAATCCGACAAGCACACTGCAGATATTATGTAACTCTAAAATAACATTTAGACTCTAACATTCAAATCTTTTATATCAACCCTTCCCTTTTCATAATCCCAATAAAAGCTTATATCAACCCTTCCCTTTTCATAATCCCAAATAAAAATCACAAATCACAAAACCAGTCATAAGTCGCATGGGTATATTTGCAGCAATAGCCAACAATACATTGTATGGGTCAAAATTATTGATTTTTCTTTTATGCTAAAAATCATTAGGATATTAAGTAAAGATCATGTTCCATGAAGATATTTTGTAAATTTCCTACCATAAATATATCAAAAAAAAAAAAAAATTGTGAGTGGATATGCATTGCTAAGGACTTCATTTGGACAACGTTAAGGGTAATTTTCTCAATATTTAGATTTTTTTGCACCCTCAGATTCCAGATTTTTAAATATTTGTATTCTGGCCAAATATTGTCCTATCCTAACAAACCATACATCAATAGGAAGCTTATTTATTCAGCAGATGATGTATAAATCTCAATTTCAAAAAACCCTCATGACTTTGGTCCAGGGTCACAAATGAGATCTTAATTATTTCTCCTAGACAGCAATGAGATTCAATAGACACATATTTGATCATTTTTTGATCAATTTTTAAAATCTCATCAAATTGTTCCCAAGTCCAAATAAACTGGGCTAAGACATTACATTTTTAGAGTATTTCAACAGTTCTGCCATTTGTGTCTATTTTTTGATTTATTCTAAAGAGTTTTAGTCATCGTCTGTAATAAATTGGTGCATTACTCAATTAATTTTCCTGAGCTTTGAAAAAGCCTCCAAGAACGCACTGAGCAATATCATTTTCTTTTGGGATTAACCTCAGGACGACATTAAAGATGACTGGAAACTGAAGATATGACGAAATCAGAAGTGGCTGTAGTTATTGCATCACCTGCAACAGTGTCACTCTGCAATGTTTATCTGCCAGGAATTCACTGACATCACACCCGCATGTGCTAGAGAAAGCATGTTAGACCATTGAATACACTAAATATTCCTTCTTTTCTTGTACACTTCAGAGCCATTTAGTATGAGCACAATGTTCTTAGTTAAAGAAGTATATTGTGCTATCATTTAAAGGATTAGTTCACTTCAGAATTAAAGTTTCCTGATAGTTTACTCACCCCCATGTCATCCAAGATGTTTGACTTTCTTCAGTCGAAAACAAATTAAGGTTTTTGAGGAAAACATTATATGCTTTATAATGTTTTAAAAAAAAATATTTTAAAAAATTATAATATATATATATATATATATATATATTTTTTTTTTTTTTTCCTTTCCAATGTGATTACTTAATGCATGGCATTATGCAGTGCAAGATGAGCATTTGTGGTTACATTTTTATTTATTATTTTTTAGAAAATGACTTATCGTTTCTCTTATTCTGGGATCGTGTAGAGCCCTTTGAAACTGCACTGAAACTGCTATTTGGACTTTCACCATTGGTCCCCATTGAAGTCCACTATATGGAGAAAAATCCTGGAATGTTTTCCTCAAAAACCTTAATTTCTTGGATGATATGGGGTGAGTAAATTATCAGGAAATTTTAATTCTGAAGCAAATAAATCATTTAAGACCTGTGTAAGCCATATTTCCTGCAATGCGGTTTTGTTCAGAAGTAAATGCTCTGAGCCAAATCATTGCGTCAGATACTGTGCAGCAGAAAAACAGAGTGGAATCAAATTACTTTCTGTTTCTACTAGTCCTTCAATGTGACCCAAAAATGAAAATTTGATGTTTATCTGCTTACCCCCAGTGCATCAAAGATGTACGTGACTTTTTTTCTTCAGTCGAACGCAAATTATGATTTTTTAACTGCAACCGCTGCTGTCTGTCAGTCAAACTTCAACTATAACAGTAAATAAAACTTGCATAGACAAATCAAAATTAAAACCTGCGGCTCGTGACAACACATTAATGTCCTAAGACACGAAACTATCGGTTTGTGAGAGAAACCGAACATTATTTATATAATTTTTACCTCTAATACACCACTATGTCCAACTTCGTTCAGCTTCCTGTTAGTGAGGTCAAAAACGCGTTGTGATGACGGAAGTGATGTCTCGCCCATATACTTCAATGAGCGCGAGACATCACTTCCGTTGTCAGAGCGCGATCAGACCTCACTAGCCGGAAGTTGAACGGAGTTGGACATAGTGGTGTATTAGAGGTAAAAATTATATAAATAATGTTCGGTTTCTCTCACAAACCGATCGTTTCGTGTCTTAGGACATTAATGTGTCGTCACGAGCCGCAGATTTTAATTTAGATTTGTCTATGGAAGTTTTTTCGACTCTTATTGTTCAAGTTCCCAATCACTGCTATTATTTGACTGACAGACGGCAGCGGTTGCAGTTAAAAATCATCATTTGTGTTCGACTGAAGAAAAAAAGTCATCTACATCTCGGATGCCCTGGGTAAGCAGATAAACATCAAATTTTCATTTTTGGGTGAACTATCCCTTTAAATGCCAGGAAGACACGGAGAAACGCTAACCCATAAAACTTGTCATAATGCAGTCAGAATACAAAGGTTAAGTCTGGATTATACTACCAATTGAGACGGTGAGTGCTTCAATGCAAATCACACAGATTACTTCCTCACTCAGGATACAAATAAAGAAACAAATAACTATATTAATGGTGGAGCTCCGGTAATTAAAAAAAAAAAAAAAAAAAAAAAAAAAGCAGACATTATAGGAATAAGTCATCCATAATCCATAAAAGTCACTTACTCACCCTCATGTTGTTTAAAACCTGTATGACTTTATTTGTTCTGTTTTTAATGTCAGTTTAATTTCATTTTTAATGAAATCACAAAGAATATCTTGACCACACAATAGAGGTATTCCTATCATACAAGTAGCCTATCGAATGGAAAAACAAAATGAAAACACATTTTTATTTTTGATTTAAAAATAATATTTCCCCTTCTGTTTTTGTTGCTTATCCTTTTATTTTCTCCCTTGTATCTTGTGATGTTGTATTAAACTATTAAAGAAATTTGAACTAATGTTCACCGCTTTCTGCATAACTGGCATGTTGCCAGATCAGACGTACAGCCACACGCGTACCGCGCATGCGCATTCGGAACCAAATCAATGCTAAGAACAGTACATATCCCCATTTCATTTGCATTATATTGCTATTATTACTATTACTACTGCTACTACAGTATTGTGGATAGTGCTAAATGTATCACAATAAGCAGTAACTTTCTCAACTGCTCATGAAAGTGTGAAAATACCTGTTGGAAAATACTGGCTGGAACAGCAACATTCAAACTACGCCAATGATAATCTCAGGGAATTATTATGTGCTTTATTTAATGTTGAAAGAATTTAAAGTGAGTTTGAATATCATTTTACGTTACCTTAATAACCATCCTGAAAGCAAAAATGGATAATTCACCTCAGATTTTTAAAAAAGGAGGTAAGAACGTTCAAACTGTTCAACTCATTGTGAACTAACACGTGTATTTTATGACAAAGATCGTTTCAGTCACTCAGTAGGCCTATGTATTTTTAATAATGTTATGATGTAATAATATCATAATTTCAATACATGCAGCCTACTTTTGATTGATTGTGTCACGTCTCGCATTCGTGGAGCGGCTTGTGTGTACACATTCATCTTATCACATCTAGTCTGGTCAGGAAACGGTAAAAGAATGGTATTCAGAAAGCAGACATTTAATTACACCAACATTAATAGCCTACATGTTGAAATATATATGACAAATATGTATTAGAAATGTGTAGGATTTCTGTCAATGTTAGATTCTTCCAACATGTCAGCAAAGCCAAGAGTGCATCCAGTGCTTTTACCAGAGGACACTTGTTTTGAGGTGTCGTGGAAATTCTCAATACAAATCTGACTTCACCACTGAAAATTTAAACAACTCTTAGTAGTTAATATAATACTACAGTATCTCGAGGTAATTCCCTGAATTCCTGAATACTTACAATACAATCCAATACTTCCCTGATGGTGACGGCGTCCCGTCAAGAAGCTACTACCACTACCTCAATCACACTTGGCTGTTACATTTGTTGTCTTTTGAGCGCAGGATCTTCTATCTCTTAGCTGCGCAGCATATACCTGACACGACTTCCAAGTTGCTCTTTGTAGAAATGAAGTATTATTTACGGCCGGGAGATCACTGGTCACAACAACCAAGCGAGTCTCAATGAATAGAAAGATACATACACATTTAAGTCTTACAGTTGAGTAAAAATCAATGTCTTCTTCACTGTGATTTGTTCTGGTGATTGGTCTGTAATGATCTAAGCTAATCATATGACTGGTCTTTGACCTAAGCATCCTTAGTCTGCATTTTCTGTACATTTCATGTTGACATAAAATATTTCCATCACAGAGGTCAAGAGGTTTACAGAGGAAGTTGTCAGAGTGTAGACAGCAAAAGGCGAAGGGATGGCTTCATACATCTGTTCTCGTCTGAATTGCACAATAAGTAAAAAAAAATGAATGCAATACTGAATCACAACATCTTATCATGACATCAAAACCTTAAAATGGAAACTATTTCCTTCTCAAACTAGTGAAGACAAATAGCCCAGCCAGGATCCCACACAATCATAAGATTAAACAATAACAAACACAGCATGAGCAAGGAACTAGGAAATATGATAAATGATTATGTGATTCAGTTGAATGGTTATCAATAGCAAAAACATAAAAGCATCAAGAAAATCAAGCAAATGTATGGCGGCTCTCTTAAATATACACACACAGGTTGCTTAGATTTTTAAAGGGTTAGTTCACCCAAAAATGAAAATTCTGTCATTTATTAATTACCCTCATGTTGTTCCACACCCATAAGGCCTTCGTTAATCTTTGGAACACAAATTAAGATATTTTAGTTGAAATATTTAGTTGGGATATTTTAGCTCCGTGAGGCCTCCATAGAGAGCAATGTCACTTCCTCTGTCAAGATCCATAAAGGTACTAAAAACATATTTAAATCGGTTCATGTGAGCACAGTTGTTCAATATTAATATTATAAAGCGACGAGAATATTTTTGGTGCGCCAAAAAACCCCCAAATAACGACTTATTTAGTGATTTCAAAACACTGCTTCAGAAAGCATCAGAGCACAAATGAATCAGTGTATCGAATCATGAATCAGATCGCGGGTCAAACCGCCAAACTGCTGAAATCACATGACTTTGGCGCTCCGAACTGCAGATTCAACACACAGATTCATCTGTGCTCCGATGCTTCCTGAAGCAGTGTTTTGAAATCGGCCATCACTAAATAAGTTGTTATTTTGTTTGTTTTTTAGCGCACCAAAAATATTCTCATTGCTTTATAATATTAATATTAAACCACTGTACTCACATGAATTGATTTAGATGTGTTTTAGTACCTTTATGGATCTTGACTGAGGAAGTGACATTGCTCCCTATGTAGGCCTCACGGAGCCATCGGATTTCAACTAAAATATCTTAATTTGTGTTCCAAAGATGAACGAAGGTCTTGCGGGTGTGAAACGACATGAGGGTAAGTAATAAATGACAGAATTTTCATTTTTGGGTGAACTAACCCTTTAAAGGGGACCTATTATTACACCACTTTCACAAGATTTAATATAAGTCTCTGCTGTCCCCAGAATGTGTCTGTGAAGTTTCAGCTCAAAATACCCCACAGATCATTTATTATAGCTTGTCAAAATTGGGTGTGAGCAAAACCACGTCGTTTTTGTGTGTGTCCCTTTAAATGCAAATGAGCTGCTTCTCCCGGCCCCCTTTCCAAAAGAACAGCTCGTGTTTCGGTTGCTCAACAATAACAAAGCTGGAGAATCTCACGCAGCCAAAATGACGTTTCTAGGCATAAGCAAACTAGGCTGTCGCCTAGGGCGCAAACAGCTGGGGGGGGGCGCCAGTGAGAGCCCCCGCCCCACCAAGAGATTTTTTTTTAATTTATATATATTTTATTATTATTATTACTACTACTATTATTATTTCGTACTTTTACTATTTCGAGGCATTATGATTACTTGCGATTACCTGAGTGACAATTCTCCCTGGTGATAGTGGCCGCTGCTGTTAGGAAGAGAATCGAGAAATGAGAGGTGGCAGGAAACGTCATCATCTGTGTTTACCTGGATTAAGTATTTAGTTTCATCATAAAAAAGTCAAAGCCATCAGAGGCTCAAATTTACAAAAAAAGAAAGCGAAATTTACAGGCTAGTCGCTCCATCATCACGAGCAAAATATGACACTGCATATTAACACGGGACAGATTTACCACACGTCATGCTCATTTCAGCAGTGAAATAATATAGCATAGTAAAGTTGAATAAAAATCCTTATCAGAGATGGCTGTTTAGTGTAAACTGACCTAGTGATAGTGTCATAACTGACAAGTTTTGGCAACCAGTGTGGACTTGCCAACATAGTTTCAACAGAAAAAAAAAGAGTTTTACATGAATTCAGTGCATATCAAGAAATAACTGAAAAAACATCAAATAAATGCATTTCTTTATGCTGTAATAGTGCAGTTGAAGTCACAGACAGACAGGCATTGTGATTTGGGTGTGTAGATTATGAGAATCTGTTTTTTTATGCTGGAGAGTTTATATTAATGGTACAAATATGCCAAGGTCAATTTGCTTTAAGTCCTTGTAGTTGTTTACCAGTTACTTCATTTGAACATGGATGTGGAAGTGTATGTAACTGTGTATTATTGTATAATAATACTTATAGCTGATAAAGTAACATATTGTTTTGTTAAAGTAAATGTGTTTGGTTTTTTGCATTTAAATAAATTGCTTGTTTTTCTGCTGAAGTTTAATACACAGTATATGTGTACATGAATTTGGGTAGTTTTTCCAATAATTATTAAATGTTTTCCTTAATGTTATGTTTTGTTTTTTTATGGAAGGTGGGGAAAATTAAGGTTTCTGATGAAAACATTCCAGGATTATTCTCCTTATAGTGGACTTCAAATGCCTTCAGACGGTTGAAGGTCAAAATGACAGTTTCAGTGCAGCTTCAAAGAGCTTTAAACGATACCAGACGAGGAATAAGAGTCTTATCTAGTGAAACAATCTGTAATTTTCTTAAAAAAATTGAAAATGTATACGCTTCATGGACATAAATGATCGCATCACAAGTGCTTACACCAGAACGCGATTCCATATCGTTTAAAGCCCTTTGAAGCTGCACTGAAACGTTTGGAGGCCATTGAAGTCCACTATAAGGAGAATAATCCTGGAATGTTTTCATCAAAAACCTTAATTTCTTTTCATCTGAAGAAAGAAGGACATGGACATCTTGGATGACATGAGGGTGAGTAAATTATCAAGAATTTTTTTTTTATTTGAAAGTGGACTCATTTTTTAAACAGAGAATTCTTTAAAAGAAAATATCTCCCTTTGCATTGAACTTTGAGCGTTGCAACTTTGCAGATGTTGTTTATGCTCAAACAGCAACATTACACACTAACTAAAGTTAAGAAAAAGAAAAAAAAAAGTGAAATCAACCACCCCTTTAATAAAACTTAGATTTTAGTTTAAAATGCAAACGTAAGCTAACATAAAGACTGAGGAGAGGCAAGCAAACATGCTTTTGTCAGGAAAATGTTTTAATAATGTGTGTAATGAATACATACATGATTCAGAGGTTCAGATGGTTGAACAGGAACTACACAGTTGTGGACACCATAGGTGTCAGTACAAACAGTTGTTTTTACGTTTGTTAACAAATTTCAAACAAATTGGAAACCAACAATAATGTAATGCAAATACAATCACAATTATCTAAAAATAGATTTAAATTATTTATTTATATAATATTTAAATATATATTTATATAGTGTTAGTGGAGGTACACAGTAACTATACCACACTCACACTCTTGTACAAACAAAAGTTTCACGGAATTGCATTGAGAAACTCCGCAATTATTATAAAGCATGGAAAATTTTGCTGATCCAAACATTTCACAAGTAGGCCTTGTCAGGATCCCTCTCAGTCCTTGACACTGATATTGATAGTATTTTCATTCAGATGCAGCCTGTAAATCTCTATAACGTAAAGAGAGGGTTTATCCCCTTGGGCCGGATACCGGCAATAGCTTGGATGTGTTCTCATCGAGGTCAGAAGATCTTTTAATAAACTACCAAGATGGATTTTTCTTCATCAATTTTCATGTTTTTATAGTTCAGGCATATGCTCAGTCCAGTTCCTTTCTCAAGCTTTGCAGTTACTCTGAAATATGCACTGATATTTTGGCTGTTGGTTACGAAAGTATTGCAGATATCACTGAGTTTTTGTTGTGGTAGTTTCTGAGCCAGCCTGAAAGTATATTTCTGGTCGACATCAGTATGATTTTCTTTCGTAAAGACCACGCCGAAGATCACATATTCCTTACTTTCAGGTGAAGTGAAGTTTGTGTCTGTTCCTGGAAGCGAAACAGAGAAAAAAATCATTAACTAATCCTTTCAAGACAGAATTCGATGTAAGACAATCATAGACATTAAATACTCACCATTAAACCTGACAGCCCAAACCTTCTCTGAGCAATTCTGTAGAAATGAATTAATATATAAACTGAATTAAAACAGTGCTGAAATTTTCATGCATTAATCATAGTTGCATTTTTTGGTTTAAAGATTGCAACAACTTCTCTTACGCTCAAAAGAAGTTTAGTTTCAATACATGCATTTCATCATCATGTGTTTTACTATATTTAGCCTTAAAGATACAGTTCACCCTGAAAATAAAATTCGGTCATCAATTACTCCCCCATCATGTCGTTCAAAGTCAGTAAGACTTTTTTGTTCTGCTGAACACAAAAGATGTTTTGAAGAATGTTTCTATTGTTTGTGTTTATGTGGGGTCCTAAACAACCTTGAATTTATTCATATGCACAAAAAATATACTGAGACATTTTCCAAAATATCTTCTTTTGTGTTCCACAATATAGCATCAGTCATACAAGATTGGAATGACACAAGGGTTATGAGTAAATTATGACATAATGTTCGTTGGTGGTAAACTTTCCCTTAAAGGAGAGGTCATAGTAGCAACCCAATAAACAACAAAAAAAAAAAAAAAAAAAAAAAAAAATATATATATATATATATATATATATATATATATATATATAGGGATTTATAGTTCTGGCATAAGTTTGCACACTTAATGAGCAACTGCTGTTAATATGACATGACAACATGGATACACCTTGTAAAACTGTGATTCTTGTTACTGTTATTCATAATCCAGGCTGTTTACCTTACATATCTGACCAAGTTTTACCAAGTATCATAAAAACAACAAGACCAAGCCTTCTTACCTGAGAGAGCATCATCCAGATAAAGCCTCCAGTCAATGCCAGCACGAGAACCACCTGCACACCCACCAAGACCTGGAGGAGAGTGTAGGAACGGACCTGCTGCTTGATCTGATGGCTGCCCACAGATCCCTCAGAGTCCTCCACATCACAGATGAAGGCAGTTGTTGCCATTCTGAATGTGAGTAAGATGGTGAATGAACATCTCCTTGTAGTCCCAGCCTCTTTTATGCCTGGGATCTGCCCACTCATTCAGAGAGTTCCCTTACTGAAACCAGACAAACGGCACCATGCTGCTATGACATGCCTCCAGTGAGCCGGGACAACAGCGAGGGAGAGGGAGCTGGGATTACCCACACACCCACTCATGTTGGCAGGCATGTGCATGAGTAAAAAACTGTTATTCTAGAACTCAGATCACAAATCTCTCCGCCACAGAAGAGAAACTCTTTACATTCCATAAAGTGGTTTATGACACTATAAAAAAGAAGACAGCCACCCAGCTGTTCACCTTTAGACCTGCGCAGGTTCACAAACCAGGTTGCAGGTATCAGATAAACAAACTGGGAGGCTTTCCTTCTTCGTTTGTGGATGGACTGTAAAAAATTATGCAACTTTTAGTGGCCTCAAAAAGTATTTGGTCATTTAAAAATGTATGAAGCCCGTAATTTGATAATAATAATATTGAACCAAGTGACATCTACAAGAGCTTTTCTATAAGAACTTCAATCTTCTAAACTAGTTTTATGGCCAATCTATTCATTTATTCTAAAATGAATGTATGAATGAATAATTGAATGAATGAATGAATACAATGACACACAAACACACACACATACATTTTTTTTTTTTTTTTTTTGCGTTCATAAACACAAAATTGTCAGGCTGACAACTGTCCTGAAATAATATTAAATAAAACCTTAATAGTTTGACAATGTTATAAGGTAAAACTTTAGTTTAGGGTCCTGTTCTCACTATTAACTTGTTGCTTATTAGTATGCATATTACTAGAATATTGGCTGTTTATTAGTACTTATAAATCACATATTAATGCCTTATTCTGCATGACCTTATTCTACATTCTTAATTCTACCCAATACCTAAACTTAACAACTACTTTACTAACTATTAATAAGCAGTAATTAGGAGTTCACTGAGGCAAAAGTTGTCTTTAAAACGTTGACACTGCAAAAAAACTTCATGAAAAAGGAATCCATATGAATCAAGTGGTTTAATCCAAGCCTTCTGAAGAGACATGATCGTTTAAAATAACATTTAAGCTTTCATGCACATAAACACAGCACATCAAATATGGTAAATGCATGCCGAGCAAGCACGTTTGAGCTTTCATTGACCATGTGTTTTATTTAGGTTTTATCTGTGCATGAAAGCCTAAATGGTATCTGTTCATCGTATATGCAATTATGTATCCTTAGAAGACTTTTTACAATGTCTTTTGGTGGAATGAACTTTCTAGCTGAAAGAAATCTCTCAGGTTTCATTAAAAATATCTTCATTTGTTTTTCCAGAGATTGGAAGGCATGTGGGTGAGTAATTAATGACGATATCTATTTTTAGATGTACTATCCCTTGTCAGGGCATACCTTAATTGTTGCTGGTATGTGGATACCTTAAGGCTGTTCCTTAAAGTGTTTAATACGTGACAAACTAATTTCTTATGCAGACAAATTT
The DNA here is from genome assembly GCF_024489055.1 of Chanodichthys erythropterus. Lineage (NCBI taxonomy): Eukaryota > Metazoa > Chordata > Actinopteri > Cypriniformes > Xenocyprididae > Chanodichthys > Chanodichthys erythropterus. The sequence goes on along the minus strand of NC_090224.1, from coordinate 33,166,840 downwards.
GGTGCCAGCCTATATTTCGGTTTACTGGAAGAGTGGAAAAATTCGCTTCTTCACATTCTTATCCCTGTCATTGCAGCATCAGAGCATGTGATGCTGACAGAAATAAAACATGCAATACTTTCATGTGATCATGATTACAAAAAGAAAACTACATTTGGCTCTGTCTTTTAAGTCTTTTCCTGTGAAGATATTGACCACAAAGCCTTCCCATAAACTGAAGAGACATCACGAGGAACTGCAGAAAAAAAGGGAAGCTGTCTAAATAACAAATACAAAAAAAAAAGAAGTCCTCCAGTAATAGTTCAGTTTTTCATAATGATACTGCATGTCAGCATATGTACTCTCACAAGCCAGAAGCACAAAAAGATAAGGTGTTCAGATTACCGTCAGACTACCAGTGCTGTAAAGCACATTTACAAAAATTCAGTGTGCTGTATATATATCCCCCATAATGCATCATCTGCAAGTGACATTTACAACATTAATACTAATTTTAAGCACTTGGCATGTTGAATAATGATTGATATATTATTGATATAACATTGATATAGATATCTACTACAGTTTACTTACTGCCACAGAAAAAGGTGTGGGTGAGGAGGGCAGAGAGAAAACAAAGAGATAGTGAGCAGAAGAAAACTAATGAGTGGGGGAATTCTCTTTGATTGTTGCATCATACTATAGTGAAACCCTTTTTTACAGCCGAAGAGTTGTTTCATCATCACTGACTGAATTCTCACAGTGTTTCCTCATTAGCCAGAGACCAAACAGCCAAACCTATGATTGAACCCGCCCAGAGAAACACCCACCCACGCATTCACGTGTGCCTCCTCCTCCACACCGAATGCTCTACCTACAAACACCATCCCCGTTCATTACTATCCAAACACAGTCAGAACAGTAGCAATAGGTCAATAAAAAGCCTTTTCTGTATTTCTCTGAATGTTTTGTTCAGTGTTTCTTTTATTTTTTAAGATACAAATTTCCCTGCCTAAAAAAAACAAACAAAAAAAACTTTTGTGAACTTTAATCTTTAATCCTGCTGTTTTGTACTTGCATATAGGTGCTGAGAAATCTAATGAAAAAGGTTGAGGTGAAGAAGAAAACAGCATTTTCGTATGCATTTTTAAATAAATTAATAGAAAAAGAAAAAGAAATCAAACAACTGCTTTCATGCCATTCCAGGCATTTTTGCAAACCATAACATGATAGATAAGGCCTACTGACAATATTGAGTTGCTGTACAGTAGCAAGTGCTGAGTTTCAGGTAATTTTTCCTTGTTTAGCTTGTTTGACTTATTGTTCAAGCATCCACTCTACTGAAAAACAGCAATCACATGAACGTATGTTATTTTCACTATAGCCCTGCAATTCTTTGGAAAACAGAGGGCTGAAACTGAAGGTTTTGTAGTAGTGGGTAAGCTCGTTTTGGCCAACACAGCTCCCATTATGCGGATTACACCAACATATTACTCAAACAATTCAACAATAAAACACAAAACAATCAGTGATGGGGGTAAAGCATTACAAGTAACTTGAGTTACGTAATCAGATTTACTTTTTCAAGTTACTAGTAAAGTAACGTATTACTTTTTCAATTTACAACAAAATGGTTGCTTTTTCAAATAAGTAGCAAGTTACTTTGTCACATTTATTGACTGACAGCTCTCCTGTCCCCATGTTGAGAGAAATAAAGTGCAGAGGTGTGAATATGATGGTTATTGTAGTTCTAAATGTGAATGCGTTTACCCATCTCACTTGCACAAAAACATTCAGTATTCCTCAAAATGAATAAAAAACAGTGAAATGTAATCTCAGAATTTTACACAAACCTGTAATAGTTAACTATAATAAATGACACAAATATACTTTATGTATTTAATCTCACTTTATTAACCAATGTCTTTAATGCTGACCTTCAATGACCTAATTCAACCATACTAATAAAATTACTTTAAATTAGATTTACAAATAAAGTGTTAGAGTGTTGAACTTCCTTCTCCTGTATCCTATTCCAACCCGATCTCGCGGCAATTCTTACGTATTTTACGAGTTGCCAAATTCGTATGAATTCGTACAAATGACCTACCCCTAACCCCGCACCTAAACCTACCCGTCAATGGGGTTTAGACAATCAAATTAATTCCTACGAGTGAGGTCGAGTGGATTCGTACGAAGTAGCCACCTTGTAAAATACATCTAAATTGGCAGTGCCAGGATCAGCAAATGCTGGATATGAAGTTTGCAGCTCAATTGTTGCAGTAAACTTCACTCAAAAAAATGAACTTTCACTTTTGTTAGTTTCACTCAAACCACCCTTGTTCACATTACTTAAAAAACTCATGTAACTACATGAACATAATTTAACTGCGTTGTTTCTACTAAAATTGAGTATTGTCAGCTTTACTTAGTGTTTGTTCAGTCAACTTAACATTGCTGTGTGAAACACACATTATTGTTGACATAACTAACTGTGCAGTGGATCCGTAGTTCCCAGCATGCTTTGCAAGGGACTGCATTAGGAGAGTAAATTTAGGGATTAAAGTGTTATTTTATGTGTTTGTCAGTAAAGGAAAAGATGTTGTTAGTTTATGTTAGAGCTTAATGTTCAGTTATGTTGGACATTTACAGTAGTTTCTGTAATGTTTTTGAATTTTGTGGTTACCATTGTGCAGAAGAGTGTCGCCTGTGTTTAGGCTGTGAGCGTTCATATACGCATGTTTATAGGATGAAATTCCTGCTCTCAATTCAATTGAGTTTGTTCAATTAATTATTTTTTGAGTGCATTTTGGGGTGAGGGGCTGCATTCTGATATGTTGTATCCTTTTTATTTAAATGATTATTCAAAAAAAAAAAAAAAATGTGTTCACCTTACGTAATCAACATAACATTATTAAGTAAACTGCACATATAAATATTATGCAACAGTGATGTTCAAATGATTTGTATTTACTCAAAGAAGTTTTGACAGCTTTACTTGAATTCTTTTGTTCAATCAACTTTTGTACAAATTACTCAATATTGTTGCATGGAACCACTTGACACTTATTTTTTAAGTAAATCCAACAATTCATTCTTTTGAGTGTTGCATAATGTTCTTGAATTAATAATTTATTAGATGCACGCCGCTCTGTTATTATAGGGACATCGCCTTTACATTTTCACACCCCTAAACAAACTGTGATTGGTTGTGTTACATGTCAGTCACGTGTCATTTCAGGTGGTCCTTGGCCAATGAAAGCTGAGAAAGAGTCCAGAAGGTCTGGCTACATAAGACTAACCCTGCGTTCCATTCAGAAGGGCTCATTCCTATGCTCTAATCCCTTCAAAGGGTTTACCCTCTGGAGTGAGAGCTTCGAAGGGATGAAGGGCGTAAGGGTAAAAAAAACTTTTTTTTTGGAACACACGTCTGCTTCATCTTAAAGGTGCCCTAGAATTAAAAATTGAATTTACCTTGGCATAGTTAAATAACGAGAGTTCAGTACATGGAAATGGCATACAGTGAGTCTCAAACTCCATTGTTTCCTGCTTCTTATGTAAATCTCATTTGTTTAAAAGACCTCCGAAAAACAGGCGAATCTCAACATAACACCAACTGTTACGTAACAGTCGGGATCATTAATATGTATGACCCCAATATTTGCATATGCCAGCTCATGTTCAAGGCATTAGACACGGGCAGGACGTCTGGATCTGTGCACAGCCGAATCATCACACTAGGTAAGCAAGCAAGAACAATAGCGAAAAATGGCAGATGGAGCAATAATAACTGACATGATCCATGATATCATGATATTTTTAGTGATATTTGTAAATTGTCTTTATAAATGTTTCGTTACATATTGCTAATGTACTGTTAAATGTGGTTAAAGTTACCATCGTTTCTTACTGTATTCACGGAGAAAAGAGAGCCGTCGCTTCATTTTTAAACACTTGCAGTCTGTATAATTCATAAACAACTTCATTCTTTATAAATCTCTCCAACAGTGTGTAATGTTAGCTTTAGCCACGGAGCACCATCAAACTCATTCAGAATCAATGTAAACATCCAAATAAATACTGTACGTTACTTACTTAGACATGCTGCATGACGAACACTTTGTAAAGATCCATTTTGAGGGTTATATTAGCTGTGTGAACTTTGTTTATGCTGTTTAAACCAGTCGTGAGCTCGGGGGTGGGGAGCACGAGAATTTAAAGGAGCCACAGCCTGAATTGGCGCATATTTAATGATGTCCCAAAATAGGCAGTTAAAAAAATTAATTAAAAAAAATCTATGGGGTATTTTGAGCTGAAACTTCACAGACACATTCAAGGGACACCTTAGACTAATATTACATCGGCACCTTTAACGAGACAATCAAGGAGGCGCCTTCGTCTATGTTCCCCTGGTGTACTCTTTGTATTAATAAACATTCATTTACTGTAGTAACCCAGTAACATTATAAGCTACTGTCAGTATTTATGTTAAAGGATTTGTCCACTTTCGAATAAAGTTTTTCCTGATAATTTATTCACCCCTATGTCATCCAAGATGTTCATGTCTTTCTTTCATCAGTCAAAAAGAAATTAAGGTTTTTGATGAAAACATTCCAGGATTTTTCTCCTTATAGTGGACTTCAATGGCCTCCAGACAGTTGACAGTCAAAATTACAGTTTCAGTGAAGGGCTTTAAACGATACCAGACGAGGAATAAGGGTCTTATCTAGTGAAACAATCATATATAAAGCTTATACAGTTGTTTTTTTTTTTTTTTTAAATGACCGATCGTTTCACTAGATAAGACCCTTATTCATCGTCTGGGATTGTGTAGAATGTTTTGAAGCTGCACTGAAACTGTACCTTCAACTGTTTGGGCTCCATTGAAGTCCACTAAAAGGAGAATAATAATGGAATGTTTTCATCAAAAACCTTAATTTCTTTTCGACTGAAGAAAGAAAGTCATGAACATCTTGGATGACATGGGGGTGAGTAAATTATCAGGAAAATAATTTAAAAAAAAACATTATGTATTGCCGGTATCGGCTCAGTAGTAACTCAGTAACAAATACCATAAATGCATCTTGCAGGATTGAAATACCATACATACTTTGGCTTCAACAACCCACTTACACTGAAACAAACTGTTTTGTTATGTTTGTTTTGTTAAGAAATTGTTATGTGCAGCAGAGATAAAGGACATTCTTTACAATAAACGTACATGAATAATCATGTACTAAAACCCAAGATAATTCAACATGAACTCATGATTAGTGAAGATATGATAATCATGAACCAATGAAGTAGCCTCAACTATGTTAGTACATGTTTGGTTAATGCAGCCATTAACATTTAGGGGTAAACAATTAATCAGGCTCCATAAGAATAAATATGAAGTACTCTGACTTTAAATTAAACATTAATTCCATAGATCTGTCTAATCAAATGTGGAAAATAGACCAATTAATACATTTAATTTGATCTAAACTGTTTTCTGACTTGTATTTTTTCATATATGTTTAGTCACACTTTTCTTGGGGCTACAGTATGTAGAGATTGTTTCTGGTGGGATGCTCATTTGTGGTATACTCTTGGTGCTCTCTTGGAGCATAATAAATGTTTACTGCTTTGAATAAACCGAAAAATGAATTAAAGACATGCATGTATGTTGTACTGGGATTTTAAAGTACATTAACTGTATTTTTTGTCGTTTAAATGTATTTACATATAAACTTGCCTTATGTGTGTTTTTACATGTTTGGGCTTTTTTTTTAAGTCCATATACTCTAAAAAATGCTGGGTTAAGAACAACCCAAGTTGGGTTGAAAATGGACAAACCCAGCAATTTCAAAAGTTGTTTTAACCCAGAGGTAGGGTTAAATGTTTGCCCAACCTACTGGGTAGTTTTATTTAACTCAACTATTGTTTAAAAATTACTGTATTGCTTAATTAAAATTAACCCAAAGTATGCTGAACATTTATTAATGTTCAAAGAATAATTATTAAACATTTATTAAATTGCTTATTAATAAATTCATATTAATAAACTATTAAACTACATTTATATTAATAAAATATTAAAGCTTATAAATAAATATTCACCTTTTGTCTATTAATGTTGCCTCTAATTGCATCTGGTTTTTAATTTCCCAACTATTAATTTCCCAACTATAGCAATTTTTAAACAATAGTTGGTTTAAATAAAACTACCTAGGTTGGGCAAACATTTAACCCAACCGCTGGGGTTAAAACAACCCAATCGCTGGGTTTTTCTATTTCCAACCCAACTTGGGTTGTTTTTAACCCAGTATTTTTTAGAGTGTATGAAGACTTCAGAAGCTGAGAACCCTGCCAAAAATTCAGTAAATAATGGGAAAGAGTTAATCATGAGTTAGTAATGGTAAGGCAAGGCAAGGCAAGGCAAGTTTGTATGTTTTGCACATTTCTTACACAATGGTAATTCAAAGTGCTTTACATAGAAAAGGAATTAAAATAATAAAATAACAATAAAAGCAGAGAATAAAAGTGATTAAATAAAAATTAGAAAAAGAACTAGAACAAATAAAAAGGTTACATAGATGGGATAAAGTGCAATCAGTTGGATGTACAGACCCTGTCTGAATGGAAGAGTCAGAGAGTTTCGGTTAGTGAGACACACTAGCAACTTCCCGGCTTATTTCAACACCTTCAGCCTCTGATTGGCTTCCAGCGTCCCTCCGAGCCTTCAATGGAGTTAACTAAAATACGAATATGGCAATGAAAAGGACCTATTAATTTCCATTAGAATTAAATTACTAACCCTAAACATAAAAGCTTGATAAAAATGCTCATTTTAGAAGAAAATTTGGTAACACTTTACAATACGGTTCATTTGTTAAACATTAGTTAATGGATTAACTAACATGAACTAACAATGAGCAATACATTTGTTACTGTATTTACTAATCTTCGTTAGTGTTAGTTAATGAGAATACAGTTGTTCATTCTTTGTTCATGTTAGTTCACAGTGCATTAACTAATGTTAACAAGCTTTTAATAATGTGTTAGTAAATGTTGAAATTAACATTAACAAAGATTAATAAATGCTGTATAAGTGCAGTTCATTATTAGTTCATGTTAACTAATGTAGTTAACTAATGTTAATAATGAACCGTATTGTAAAGTGTTACCGAAAATTTCATAAGGCACTTAGAGGCTTTTGCATCTGAAGTGTTCATATAATGTTTATGTTCATGTAATGTTCATGTTTAATTATAGAAGTAAAACTTAAAGAACTACAAATAATAATTTTTATCTTTTGTTTTTGAACGGTGGTGTAAAGGAAAAAGGATGACACTCTTAGTGTATGTTTATTCGTATTTTAGTTAATGATTTGTAAGTGCATCATTGTGTCATGACTTTACTTTGAGGAGGCACATCATTAGAAGCCATGCTGTTTTGTTTCCTTGGATGCAGGCTGGTTTCTTACCGAAAGGCATCAAAGGCAGACAGTTGGTCGTAACTCCACTCCATTGAATGCTCGGAGGGACGCTGGAAGCCAATCAGAGGCTGAAGGTGTTGAAATAAGCCGGGAAGTTGCTAGTGTGTCTCACTAACCGAAACTCTCTGACTCTTCCATTCAGACAGGGTCTGTACATCCGACTGATTGCACTTTATCCTATCTATGTAACCTTTTTATTTGTTCTAGTTCTTTTTCTAATTTTTATTTAATCACTTTTATTCTCTGCTTTTATTGTTATTTTATTATTTTAATTCCTTTTCTATGTAAAGCACTTTGAATTACCATTGTGTAAGAAATGTGCAAAACATACAAACTTGCCTTGCCTTACCATTACTAACTCATGATTAACTCTTTCCCATTATTTACTGAATTTTTGGCAGGGTTCTCACGCGTCCTGGAAAACACTTGGAAAATTAGAGAAAATGTAAAATGTCCTGGAATATCTTGTTGTTTTCATGGAAAATTGTTTTCAGAAATTATCCTTGAGTTTTTCTTTAGCCGAGAACATAAAGGCCCAAAACTCTTGTTTTGTTTGGTCTCATATTAGCAATTGCAGAAGTTAGCTAACATTATTAAATGTTTGAATGTTTGCAGCCAATGTCGAATTGTAAGCAGCTTCAAATCGATTAATTCTTTAACTTGCTAATTATTCATTTTGATGGTATAATTCAACATGGCAACCTACAGCAGTAAAACAACTTGTTTTGTTTAGTTCTGATTGTTGCCAAAAGTACTGATGCAAAACCTGTGAAAAGAATTATATTAGTTAGTAGAATGACAAAATTAACATTATAACCAGTAGATGGCAGCAGAGAACCACTCATTGTAAAAGTGTTTATCACCAGTAAACTTCACTTAAGGCGAATTTCAAAAATTCCTTTATAAACTAATTATAAAAACTATATTACCAGTGCATTATAATTTAAAAATGTTAAAGTGTTTATTTTTCAATTAATGGTGGAAACCAATAAAAAAGAATTAGACTTAAAAAGACTTCTTATCCTGCGGATCCCTCTAGTGGACACCAGTAGTATTAGAGCCTTTATCTTTCAGATGAAATGGCTGATGATTTAGAATGTCCTGTGATTATCCTAGATCAGTATTCCACAGCTCAAATTGTCTGGGTTTCGTCAGCAAAACAATCCAAAAACACATTAAATAACAGTACAACCCACTGAAGAGATGTATGTCTATCCCTCACAGCCTCACTTTCATTCCCATCAAAAATCAAAGATGGCGCTGCTGTGAATAACGTTTATAGTTTTCAATAAAAGTATCCTGCGGGTGGGTGACGTTGAAATGATGTGACTCGCGATGTTTCACAATGTCAGAGAGAATCCTCACGCCCATTAGCTGCTATCTCTGTAGATACGCTAGTAGCGTAGTGTTGTTTAGTGATCTGAAGAAAAAACATTTATTATTGTGCTTCACCATCAGGAATCAACGGGAGAAGCTTAAAAACTCTGCCTTCGGAGGATGCATTTCAAGGCACAGTAGAAAGGCATCAAGGCACATCTGAATCCAATGTTAGCTTCACTTCCTGCCATCCATCAAATTTTGAAGGCAGCATAGATGCATCCTTCTCTGCCTTTGACATCCCACAAATCTGTGTTTTCCATTCTGTGACAGTTGAGCTAAAAAATATGTTTTTGACCCATGTTTTCCACTTTTGATGTCATTTCTAGCAAGAAAGGACTATTGAAGTAATATTCACTTATCACCAAAACTCTCAGTTTGAAGAGATATGCTTAGTTTCATGAATTTCTGATGCTCAGAGGCTAACATCGGATTCACGGATTTCATTGTCTCTGCTGGTGAAGCACAATAATAAATGTTTTTTAATTCGCATCACTAAATGACACTATGCTACTAGTGTATCTACAGAGATGACAGCCAGTTCACTCTGACGTTTAGTGAATTTCAATGTGACACACACCGCAGGACACTTTTATTGAGTACTGTAGACCTTATTCACAGGAGCGGCATCTGTGATTTTTTAATGGGAATGAAAGCGAGGCAGTGAGGGATAGAAATACATCTCTTCAATGGGTTGTACTTTTGTGTAATGTGGTTTCGGATTGTTTTGTTGACGAAACTCTGCAAAAATATCTTTCAGAGAAATTTCAGTAGACAATCAGTTTGTGATAGATCAATTTTCCACAGCTCATATTGTCTGTTTTTCTTTTCGTTTTGTTCCGAACTTTATACAGCTTTTCACATTGGATGCCACTGAAAACATGGTAAGTCTATCCCTCACAGTCTCGCTTTCATACCTATCGTGGTGCTTTTTTTTTTTTTTTTTTTTTTTTTTTGTGTAACATGTTTTAAATTAGCACCAAACAACTGAATGGAACTTTAAAATTAGGCCTATATTAAGATTACATAATCATAACTGGCCTACATGTCTATTTGTTATTTCAGGGTTTGCCCCTGGTGAGTAAATGATGACAGAATTGTCTAACTCTGAATAAAAAGTATTTGCTTGTGCAATCTAAAAATTGCGTGTGTGCTTCGTGGGCAAGAAATTTACTAAGAATGAATGAGTAATGAGTTAGGCATGCAGTTAAATACAGCTCTCAGCAAATACAAGTGATTTATTCGTGGATATATAGCCCAGGCTGTATTGTATATGCCTACATGTAAATCTGTTAAGAATACCCAGGAACAACATTTGAACCAGCAGTGCCAGATTCATTGTAGTGCATCTGATATTAATTCCCAGTTCTCAAACACAGAGAAAATTTTACATTGGTTTTAACATGTAAGCATCACACCAAATCTTACACTGAGAAGAAATATCTGAATTCCTACACTGCTTATCTGATGTATTATTACCTTGCTCTTCAGTAGATTTGACGGAACATGTTAGAACATGCTTGACGCTTATATATGAAATTGGGTCATTCCTGGGATTCGGTGCCTTTTGTGTCCTCAGTAAAGTTCATGATCTTACTGCATTAATGTTGAACAATATCAGTTTTAAAGCTCTCTTAGTCATAAATCGAACCATTTGAACAATAAGCATATTGAAGCTGATAAAAAAGAAAAGAGATATTTTAAAGCATCTGAACAACCATATAGCACAATTTTCCCTATAGTACTGTACGTCTCCTGGCTTTCTTGCGTACCCCATTTTCATAATGAATACAAGAGTTACTATATGTTTTGTTTGTTTGTTTGTTTTTAGCATTTTTTACATATATCAGTAATGATTTTCTCATAGAGTTTATACAATTATTACATTTATTTTCACAATTATAATAAAGGGTATTAGCTTGAGCCTCAATTTAAATAATTTTATAAATTATAATTTTAAAAACCATGCAATTCTTTATTTGCTGAACCTTCTATGTTAACTTCTTTTTCCTCAGACCTGGTGCAGTGGCTGATTTTAGGTCAGAATGTCAATGAAAATGTATTGGAGTATCAATAATGTAGCACTTTGATTGTTCCTGTCTGCCTTGCTGCTGAGTGGTTTGCAACTGTAGCTCTGTATAACTTCGTTTTGAATCTCTATTTATTATCATTCCTTGTTGTTTATATTACTAAATATCTTACTCATCACCATATCGTCCCCTTGGAATTATAAGGTTCTATCTGAAATTTTTGTCAAAATTGAGTTATTCACATATAATGTAAATCATTTGTCACAGAATAAGTTGTCAATGTGATGTTTTTGGTAATGTTGAGTACATTTGGGGGCTTTTTATTTAGAAAACAAAAAGGTTATATCTACAAAGTCCAACAGAATGCAAAAACTTTGAAGCTCAATATTTCAGAACTGCTCAGAATGCAGATAGAACCTAATAATTCCAAGGGGACGATATATCTGATATTGTCTAATATTGCCTATCACATTAATTTGACATTGTTCGCTTTTAATTTAAATTGCTATTGCTAGCACAACGCGGTAGCAATTCACAAGCCTTACCATCTTTTTTCTAATAGGCTTCTTTACCTACGAGTCCATCAAATAACGGTGGTAAGCCGGAGTCAGTCAACAAACATGGTGAGTTATGTAATCTTCTCCTGTTATTTTTCAATTACAAGGAAAGTAGATAGACCAGCCACCATAGTCACATGTTTGCCAGGAGCCAGAGCCCCTGACATCAAGGCAAATTCAAAAGTACTGGCTAAAGTTAATCGTAAATACTCTAAGATTATTATTGATGTCTGCACTAATGATATCTGACTTCACCAGTCAGAGATCACTAAAATTAACAATAAAGAGGTGTGAACCCGCAATTACGATGTCAGGCACTGTAATTTGCTCTGGCCCCCTCCCTGTTCGGCAGAATTATTTAGCAGACTGATCGTTTAATGGTTGGCTGTCTAAGTGGTGTCTTCAGAATAATAAAGGGTTCATAGACAATTGGAAAAGTTTTTGGGGCAGACCTGACCTGTTGAAAAGAGATGGTATTCATGTTGGAATGTTGCCGCTCTTCTCTTTAGTAATATGACACTTTGTCTTAAGTTAGAGCCCAGTGACAAACTGTGTGCCCAGGTCAGGAAGCAGACAGACTGGCTAAACTGACCATCTGCTAGTCTCACATCACAGAAGTCAGATAAATCCCAACACAGAGACACTTTCCCCTATATATCTTCACATAGAGATTGTGTCTGTGTAATGTTATCTAGTGCTTAGTCTAAGTGATTAATCCCATTTTACATTTGTGCTGGACATCTATTCAGGCCACCAGGGCACCATACAGACTTTATCAAAGAATTTGCTGATTTTCTATCAGAGTTAGTACTGGCTGCAGATAAAGTCCTAATTGTTAGTGATTTTAATATCTATGTAGATAATGAAAAAGAGTAATATAATTAGTCTGGTGCAACTTCAGAACCAACAAGGTGCATGGTATGGTAAATATGTAGTATAAGAAAGAAAACCAGCAGCACTTGTGGCACGGAGGGGTCAAAAATAAAAACAAAAACTGTGAGGCTGGAGCTAAGTATCAACTTTATTTTGCCAACGCGTTTCGGCACACAGGCCTTCGTCAGGGGCCTATTTTTGACCCCTCCGTGCCACAAGTGAAAATGAAAAACATGCATTGTGATTGACATTTACAGACATTCTAAACTCTGTTGGAGTAAGACAACACTTGTCCGGACCCACTGATGCGATCATACTTTAGATAAATCGATATTGATGCCGTTGAAACTCTGCAGCAGAGTGATGACATCTCAGATCATTATCTAGTCTCGCGTATACTACATTTAGCCAAGGTTGCAAAACCGACTCCATGTTACAAATATGGTAGAACTATCACTCCTCAAAATCAGGACAAAAGCAAACACATCATGGGCAAAAATATGCTCAAAGATGGGTGCTCGACCAAATAAATAAATAAAAAGCAGAAAAAAGTATTTTTAGAACTATAACTCCTACCACTAAAGATTGCTTTATAAATAATCTTCCTGATCAGTTTCATCTCCAGATATACTAGATAGGTTAGAAGAACTTGATGTTGCAACAAAAACTATTGGCTTTATCGGCACATAAGACACAGTTGCTCCTTTGCGCTTAAAGAAGCTTAGGGAAAATAATCCAATGCCGTGGTACAATGAGCACACTTGGTCAGCCAGAAAAATGGAACGCAGCTGGAAGAAAACAAAACTAGAGCATTTCATGTTCAGAAAGGCCTTAAAAACAACTAGATCTGCTTATTTTTGAACTCTCTTAGAAGAAAACAAACACAACCCTATTTGATACAGTGGTTAAATTAACAAGAAATAAAGCTTCAACTTCTGACATGTCCAAACAGCATTAATGCAGTAATGACTTTATGAACTTCTTTACTTGAAAGATTGATCATCTCTACTATAGTATTGCATCAGTGAATTGTAGTGTCCCTGAGGAAAAATTCCATTCATTCATTGCTATAGGAGAGGAAGAACTGACTAAACTCATTAAATAATCTAAATCAACAATATGTATGTTAGACCCTATATTGACTAAGCTACTGATCGAGATGCTTCCAGAGGTCATAGATCCTCTTCTTAATATCATTAATTTATCTTTGTCATTAAGATATGTACCGAAAACTTTTAAGATGGATATTATTAAACCTCTTATTAAAACACAACTTGATCCTAGAGAATTAAACAATAACAGGCAAATCTCGAATCTATTTTTTCAAGGTTGTCAAAAATAATAGAAAAGGCGGTATCCTCACAACCATGTTCCTTTTTAGATTATTGTAATGCTCTGCTAGGTGGTTGCCCTTGATGCTTAATGAACAAACTCCAGCTGGTCCAAAACGCAGCAGATTTCTAGAACCATATTATGACTATATTAGCCCAGTTTTTGTTAACACTTCAGTTGCTCTCAATTAAACATCATATATATTTTAAAATCTTGCTAATTGCTTACAAAGCACTAAATGGTTTAGCTCCCCAGTACCTGAGCAAGCTTGTAATGCATTATAGTTATTCATGTCTCTTGCGATCACAGAATTCTGGCCAGTTGACCAACGTCAAACTCAACTGAAGGCGGCAGATCCTTTTCCTGTTTAGCACCTAACTTTGGACCAATCTTCCTAGCATTGTTCGGGATGCAGACACACTCTGCCAGTTTAAATCTAGATTAAAAACTCATCTCTTTAACCTGGCATATACACAACACATTCAATCAATCAATCACATCATAAATTTCTATTTTCAAATCAGTTTAAGGATTGTTAGGCTGCATAAATTAGGTCAGCTGGAACTAAGAACACTTCCTATAACACCCAATGTACTTGTTACATCAAAAAGAATGGCATCTATGCTAATATTAGTCTTTCCGTTTATCCTGAGGTTTAGCATAGTAAGCCGGATCTGGGCCATATCCAGGTCAGATGGAGGACCTGCATCTATAAACACAAGAACAACACATCCTTAAAGTGTCCAGTCTGACTTCTGACCTGCAATGCTGCATGAATTATTAACATTGTTCATTTGTCACTGTTTGTTGGCCAGAGGAGAACTGGCTCCCTGACTGAGCTTGGTTTCTCCAAAGTTTTTTTTTTTCTTTTTCTTTTTTTCTTCTCCATTCTGTCACCTGTTAGTGTTTGGTTTCCTTGCCACTGTCACCTCTGCTTATTTGGGGACACCTAATATTCAACAATATTACTGATCTGCCTGCATTGACACCATTGTATGAGAACTGAACTGAGCTGGACAGTGACATCACTGTTTTCTCCAGAGCTGCTGGTTATATTTTTCCAAATCCTTAATTTTCATATTTACATGGAATTTTAAATCCCAAAATAAATAATTAAATAAAATAATTGTGTTGTATAATATCTTTTATTGAAAGTAAATGGGAGTTTAAGGGTATGATGCAACAACACTATGTGAATTCTGGGCAGTGTGAGTCCTTCCACATCATTCCCTGGTAAACAGCAGGGTTTTCCTCAAAGTGACATCACAATCATGTGATTGGAGGATTCACTGGGATAGTGTTACAGTGGCACTTTTACATAAAAGCAGACTTTCACTTTCGATTTTGAAATAAAGGGCATGTTTTGGCAGAAACGACTGACATGAGAGTGAAGGGGGAGGGAGAGGGAAACATGCACATGATATGACAATAACTAGGGAGAACAAGGAAAAATGAGACATTGCTTAGCTGATAAACAAAACTGCCAAGATTTGAAGGCTTGTTTTCCAAGAAGTAATTCATTTTGTTCGATCACTAGTTATATATGCATTAGGTATTGTGAACTAGAATTTATTACTCTTGGTTCATGATCACTTCTACATATAGGTACTACATTTCAAGTAGTAAAAATTAACATTGTTTATGTATTATGAAAGATTATAAATTAACCTAGATTAATTAATGAAACTTGTTGTAAATTGTTACCGGTCCATTTTAAAAGAAATAATAATATACACATATTCTTATAATATACACATATTGCCAAAGACAATAATATACACATATTCTCCAAAATAAATGGACAAGTCTCAATGTTTTGTGCAGATTTGTTAATGAGGTAAATGAATCTAGTTTAAGAATGGAAAACTGGCCTGGAAAACAAGACAAAGATATTAGCTAAGAATATAAATGATGTGAAATGATTGAAAAATCATGAGAATGACTAAAATATTTCAGCATATCGCATTTTTATTGATGGTGTAAAATAATAATAATAATAATACATATACATATATATATATATATAGATATATATATATATATATATATATATATATATATATATATATATATAAAATAGAAGTGCAAACCTTGCTGTATAAATAAAGGATCACTACAGAAATTGCAGCAGGGGTTCGACTGAGCAAGTTAGACATTGAGGATCATGTTTGATGAACACAAACACATTGCACTGACAATAAAACAAACTAAAAACGAAAATGGAAAATGTCATTAAGACTGATTTTAAATGAATTTGGTCATGAGATGAGTGAATGAATGAGATGTGGATGATTGATTGGTTTTGCTTTTGAGGTTTTTAGTGCTTTAGTTCACCATCATTATAATAGTGGTTTGATTAAATAATAATAAAAAAACTTTCATTTCAATAAATATATTTTCCGACATGTGCTCTTAAAGGGAAAGTGCACTACAGTGTGGATTCAATCCTTACATAATCCAATGACTCTGATTTAAATAAAGCATCAAACATTCAATCACATACATTTTACATAATTAAACATCACAAAAACAACATTCAATTCTGTATTTCAAACAGAACTACTAACAAAAAAAAAAAATAAAATAAAAAATCAATGTCTGTTCCAAAGCAGAAACTCAAACATAAATGTTACCCTTTTATATTTCCTTTCATATGTGGGGCTTTTCTTCCAGGTTTTATATAAATATAATGATAATGACAAACATTGAGAACATTATTGCTTTGTCAGTATTTGAAAGCTGCATCAGGACAATATCTGAGGATGTTCTAATTACTCCTTCTCAAACTACAGTACTATGTACACTGATGAGAAGTATAGCTTCAAAGTGATCTGCAGCTGGCTTCACTTCAGTTAAAGGCCTTCCTTTCTCTTTCCAACCACAGAGTATTGATACATTCAAAGAGCTTATGGAACCACTAATCCAGACTGTGGTGAGGTACGCTCTGTTTGAGCTGACATAGTGCCATTATGATTAACATCACGTCGTCGCCCACTTCCACTTGCTGTAGGTGTTTCACAAATAGTCTGTCTTGAATAGCCAGGAAGCTTTAATATAGTGTGGAAAAATAACAGAGACGCTTCCTCTATGGAAAAACGCATTTGCCACTCTCTAAATTTTAGCTTCACGATTACACTTTTGGTCCAGGGCAAGTTTGACAATGGCATGGGTGAGAATGAGAGATTTCTTCATGGTAATTCAAGACTGAGGGTCATGCCATTGTTTCATCATTTAAACGGCTCTTCTGAAGGACGAGCACCTGAAAAGCTTAATATCAAAGCTGCCACGAGAGTTCAGGATCAAGTGGATGAGGAAAGCACTGGGCTCCCAGCATGTAGTGCAGGCCTAAGAAGAGCCTAATTTTGCTGGTGTCTTTGACGTATCCTTTGACGTACACTGTGACATCGTTGTTTTCAGACAGCATGATCTCTTTCTGCATTTCCTTGCAGTCGTTGCCCTGCAGGGTCTGCAGGTGGAACGATTTATTCCCCTGTTCCATTGTCAGGTTGACAACTGCCTCAGTGCTGACCTCAGTGCTGATTTTTTTCATACAAGCCCATAGATAGACCTTGTAGGGTCCTGCACAGAACAGCTTCACCCTCTTCTCATCCTGCAGATCCACTGTGTGGTTCCAGATGGTATTGAATCTGAGCTCATCTGAATCTATTTCTGAAACACACATAGAGAAGTGAGAATTAGATGGCCGTTCAATTTTCTGACTGTCATTAGTAAGCTGATTTCATTCTTCATAAGAGGGTAAGGAAAATAAGAGTGTCTACGATGAAGAAAAAAATCATGTGCCAAGCTGTTAGAAAAGTGCTCTTTTTATTTATGTTGATTTCAATTGGTTTTGAAAAACCAAAGAATCATTGTTTATATATAATGTTTCGGGGGAGTCAGACCAAATGACATTTTACAATCCGAACTGACTTTGCCCTGACATAAAGAGGTCAAAAATCTCATAAAAATATTAGAGATATGAGACCTAAACACAGCCATAAGGGTCTGCAGCTGTTAAAGGATTAGTTCACTTCAGAATTCAAATTTCGTGATAATTTATTCACCCCCATGTCATCCAAGATTTTTATGTCTGTCTTTCTTCATTCAAAAGGAAATTAAGGTTTTTGAGGAAAACATTTTTCTCCATATAGTGGACTTCACAGGGGTTCAACAGGTTAAAGGTCAAAATTGCCATTTCAATGGAGCTTCAAAGAGCTCTACACGATCCCTGACGAGGAATAAGGGTCTTATTTAGCAAAACAATGGGTCATTTTATATATATATATATATATATATATATATATATATATATATATATATATATTATATATATATATATATTATATTATATTATATTATATTATATATATATTAGTAGTCAACATTTGAAGTGGATAAAAAAACCTTTCATCAAGTTGTCCTAAAACCTTCTTTTTGGGACAAATTAATTCTTAGGACAAGTTTGATTAACTTTTTTGATCCACTTCAAATGTTGACTACTGGATATTATATATATATGTATGTATGTATATATATATATATATATATATATATATATATATATATATATATATATATATATATATATATAATATACAGTAGTCAACATTTGAAGTGGATCAAAAAAGTTAATCAAAGTTGTCTTAATTCTTAGGACAACTTTGATTAACTTTTTTGATCCACTTCAAATGTTGACTACTGTATATTATATATATATATATATATATATATATATATATATATATATATATATATATATATATATATATATATATATATATATATATATATATATATATATATATATATATATAGACACATATATATATATATATATATATATACATACATACATATATACAGGTGCTGGTGATATAATTAGAATATCATCAAAAAGTTGATTTATTTCACTAATTCCATTCAAAAAGTGAAACTTGTATATTATTCATTCATTACACACAGACCGATGTATTTCAAATGTTTATTTCTTTTAATTTTGATGATTATAACTGACAACTAAGGAAAATCCCAAATTCAGTATCTCAGAAAATTAGAATATTGTGAAAAGGTTCAATATTGAAGACAGCTGGTGCCACACTCTAATCAGCTAATTAACTCAAAACACCTGCAAAGCCCTTTAAATGGTCTCTCAGTCTAGTTCTGTAGGATACACAATCATGGGGAAGACTGCTGACTTGACAGTTGTCCAAAAGAGGATCACTGACACCTTGTACAAGGAGGGCAAGACACAAAAGGTCATTGCAAAAAAGGCTGGCTGTTCACAGAGCTCTGTGTCCAAGCACATTAATAGAGAGGCGAAGGGAAGGAAACGATGTATTAGAAAAAAAGTGTACAAGCAATAGGGATAACCGCACTCTGGAGAAGATTGTGAAACAAAACCCATTCAAAAATGAGGGGGAGATTCACAAAGAGTGGACTGCAGCTGGAGTCAGTGCTTCAAGAACCACTACGCACAGACGTATGCAAGACATGGGTTTCAGCTGTCGCATTCCTTGTGTCAAGCCACTCTTGAACAACAGACAGCGTCAGAAGCGTCTCGCCTGGGCTAAAGACTAAAAGGACTGGACTGCTGCTGAGTGGTCCAAAGTTATGTTCTCTGATGAAAGTAAATTTTGCATTTCCTTTGGAAATCAGGGTCCCAGGGTCTGGAGGAAGAGAGGAGAGGCACACAATCCACGTTGCTTGAGGTCCAATGTAAAGTTTCCACAGTCAGTGATGGTTTGGGGTGCCATGTCATCTGCTGGTGTTGGTCCACTGTGTTTTCTGAGGTCCAAGGTCAACGCAGTCGTATACCAGTAAGTTTTATAGCACTTCATGCTTCCTGCTGCTGACCAACTTCATGGAGATGCAGATTTCATTTTACAACACGACTTGGCACCTGCACACAGTGCCAAAGCTACCAGTACCTGGTTTAAGGACCATGGTATCCCTGTTCTTAATTGGCCAGCAAACTCGCCTGACCTTAACCCCATAGAAAATCTATGGGGTATTGTGAAGAGGAAGATGCGATGTGCCAGACCCAACAATGCAGAAGAGCTGAAGGCCACTATCAGAGCAACCTGGGCTCTCATAACACCTGAGCAGTGCCACAGACTGATCGACTCCATGCCACGCTGCATTGCTGCAGTAATTCAGGCAAAAGGAGCCCCAACTATTATTGAGTGCTGTACATGCTCATACTTTTCATGTTCATACTTTTCAGTTGGCCAAGATTTCTAAAAATCCTTTCTTTGTATTGGTCTTAAGCAATATTCTAATTTTCAGAGATATTGAATTTGGGATTTTCCTTAGTTGTCAGTTATAATTATCAAATTTAAAAGAAATAAACATTTGAAATATATCAGTCTGTGTGTAATGAATGAATATAATATACAAGTTTCACTTTTTGAATGGAATTAGTGAAATAAATCAACTTTTGATGATATTCTAATTATATGACCAGCACCTGTGTATATATATATATATATATATATATATATATATATATATATATATAATTATATTATATTATATACGTTTTAACCACAAACGCTCATCTTGCACTGCTCAGCGATGTGCCCCGTAGTAATTACATTGGAAAGGTCATGCGTGACGTAGGCAGAAGAACCGATCCAGTGTCTATAGAGAGAACGTGCAAAGACTAAGTCAAACGCCCTTTATAAAAATGGTAAAACAATGATGTCGGATGATTTTGAAGATGGAGGACAAAATGAGATGGAGTTTTTGGCCCTACTGTGGCACTTCCACCTACGTCACGCGTGACCTTTCCAAGGTGTTTATGTAATGCGTGGCGGCTCGCAGGGCAGTGCAAGATAAGCATTTGTGGTTAAAAAGTATAGATTTTTTTTTTTTAAATGACAGATCATATCACTAGATAAGACCCTTATTCCTTGTCTGGGATCATGTAGAGCCCTTAAAGCTCCACTGAAACTGCAATTTGGACCTTCAACCCGTTGAACCCCAATAAAGTCCACTATATAGAGAAAAATCCTGGAATGTTTTCCTCAAAAACCTTAATTTCTTTTCGACTAAAAAAAGATAGACAAACATCTTGGATGACATGGGGCTGAGTAAATTATCAGGAAATTTGAATTCTGAAGTGAACTAATCCTTTAATACAGAAATTAAAACAAGTTGAATACATTTTCTGAATTAATTCATAGATCTGACAAAAGGGAGGAACATCACAAGATCACTGATTTAAAAACTGTAAGTATAATTATTACAGAGTTTTGTGGCACTTTGTATGGCACTATATCCTGCTTAAACTCTTTATTGAAGGATTTATTATTTATTTACTAAAAATGAATCTGAAAGATAATAGGAACACTTACCTATCATTTGCATGTATATCCCTATGTCCTGTGAAAACAAAAAGGAAAAAAAAAAAAGGTTAGTGCAGGTGCTCTGATAAAAATTATATCACAAGCAAATAATACAAGCCAAAATAAAATAAAGAAAAAAAAACACATCAACATTGTATTGGTCATCTGCAAACACAGAGAGGGATGCTAATAAACTAATGAAGATATTTCTGGTCTCTTCAAAAATCACACACACACACACACACACACACACACACACACACACACACACACACACACACACACACACACACACACACACACAAAAAAGCCTTATTTTAAGATTTATGCAATTTAATTCATACTAAAATTCCATCAAATTGAATAGAATAGTACTTGTGTGTTTTAATTGAATAATTGAACTAATCAACTATTCAATTAAAATAGGTGAGCATGTGTGTGATTTGTGTTTCTGCCGGTGGGTGCCCACACTCCAACTTCATCCAACTTCCAAAAGTCATGTCTGAAAGATGCAATTGATTTATCATCTCATATTTTTAAATGGGATTGCCGCCTATGTACGTAAGGAGTACTCAAATCAATGTGATGGATTAAATTGCGTAAATCTTAAAAAAAACTCTTTTTTTTTAGTGAAGCATGAATGCAGACTTTCTACAACATCACAATTCATAATCATAACAGTAATGATCAATGACCCTGACCAGATGATTATTCAATAATTGTGAAAGGCCTACTTTAGAACAAAATTTTTTTAAGAGTACTGTCAGTAATCAACCATGTACAGCAGATAACAAAATAAATATTTATTATATATCATTTCACTTGTAGCATATACAAAAGGAATGTACTTTTTAGGGATTTAGAATATCAGCTAATAACTAAATATAAATGAAAACATTTTTTTTTTTGCATTTCACTAATACAGTCTTTGTGTTAAGCTGAGAAATCACACTTCTGCTGCTGATAATGCATTTACAAAATTGTGAATTTCAGCTTATTTGATGTTATTAATAAAATAAATGTATTTCATTGTTTAATTTGAAGGACTTTTATCTTACAACAAACAATTTGGTGACTGTTTTGGGTCACCACTTTGTATCCAGGCCAAGTTGATTCAAAATACAGAAATGGCAATCATCAAAGTGATGAGAAATACCAGACACACTCATTCTGACAGACATGGAAAATTCCATCCCCTGTCAAATCAACAGAATCGCAAAAACACTTCCATTGACCAGAGCAAAAGGGCATTTGTGGAACATGTGGGCTGAAAAGGCCTGTATAGAGAAAATGTAACACCTTTGCCCAACAAAACGCCCTTTCTGACTGTTTCTCAGGACAACCTAAATAGCATGCACATCTCATGTGTGGGAACTTACAGTGGGGACATTACGAGAATGGAAACTGGAGCTTTACCGTCCCGTTCACCCTTAGCTGGATCATTTAGTAAGTAGTGTCTCAGATAGTGCTGTCTACTGATATTAGTATAGGCCTACTACTTTGACATGGAAAGTTACATATCCTGACCTCAACACTTTGGTTGACCCTCTTTAAGGGATGGATGATCTTAAAAACAAACTCACAGAAACAAGCTTCAAATGTGAACAGGGGTTTCCCAAAGGGGACATGCCAAGGCAAAACTCAGTTTACACCAAACTCTGAGACATACAGCATGACCACATGAAATAACAGGTGGTTGAACTAACCAAACACAAACATCCAAGTCCACATATAACAAAAAGACTTTATAAAATCTCTCACAAGTTCACCTATTGATCTTTGAGTGAATATCTTCCTGTAACAAGTCTGAAGAACTTCAACTTCCATTACCATAGTCAACACTGCCCTCTAAAGGACTTTCTAATGCACTCTTTGCTCTAGTTACTACAATCATACATCATCTACAACACTCAGTCAGTATTATAGAGCATAACGAACTGAAATTAGATCAGAAACGAACTCTTACATGCTGTTTACTGGATCCAGACTGCTCTCTGAGATAGATGTTGAGGCTGAGGGCAGCACAAGCGGTTATTAATAAACTGTGGATGAGCAACACCGCCGCCGCGTTCCTCCTCCCGTTGCTACAGCGACAGCGCGCGCCGCCGCCGCCGCTCTCTAAACTCTCTCGAGCATCCTCCATACCGAGTGACGGACGAAGTGAGTTTAACTGCCCTGATTAGAAACTCCTCGCTTTTATAACAGTCAAAAAAAAAAAAAAAAAAAAAAAAAAGGCGGAGGAGGACACAAACGAAACCCCGAAAGAAAGAAAAAACATCCCCTTCCAACGCATCGAGCCAGAGCCCTGAGTGAGGATGCTTAGTTTTTCTGTTTGTCTTATTCAGAACGATAGCCTCAATCTTTCACACACTGTGTATTTTGAAGCAAATACAGGCTACTAACTGTAACTGGTACACCTTACACGTACAGTTCGCCCAAAAATAAAAAGTGTGTCATTATTTAGCTACACATTTTCACGTTGTTCCAAACTTGTATGATCTTTTCTTCTGTAGAAAGGCATTTTGAAGAATGTTTGGTGAGCAAGCAGTTTGGTGACCAATGAGGGTTTTGTTTGTTTTATCATTATTAATATATTAATATTTATTTATTATTAATTTTTTTTGCATGGACATTATATTATATATTCATTATATATTAATTATTGTGCGTGTATATATATATATATATATATATATATATATATATATATACACACACACACATATTAATTTTCCATCAACTGGTTTTTCTTTAAGCTGCCTAAACAATGTGATGTGTGGAGAGTCCCAGCATACTAATACGTCTCTTCAAAATCTTTTTCTCACAAACTGAAAAAAAGCTTTTTGTTTGTTTTATTATTAATAATATTTATTTATTTACTATTTTTTGCATGGACAGAGAATAGCATATATATATATATATATATATATATATATATATATATATATATATATATATATATATATATATATATATATATATATATATATATATATATATATATATATATATATATATATATATATACACACTCACACACAAATTTTCCACAGACTGGTTTTTCTTGAAGCAGCCTAGACAATGATGTGTGGAGAGTCCCAGCATATTAATACGTCTCTTCAAAATCTTTTTCTCACAAACATAGAGGTTTAAAAATCAACAGCAAATGGCTGGAAGCTCATTGCACATATAGTTCATCCTTTCTCTTTTCCTTTCCTTCTGAGATTATAGGTTTGTGGTTTCCTCTAGCAAGGTGCAACATACTATATTTAACAGTCACAAAAAACGGCATTAGAACAAACCCCGTATGTCTCATTTAACAAAATTTTTAGTTAAGTTTTTTAACCCTTTTCTCAAAGACTGTATCTGATTTATGATCCTTCTAATAAGAAAGCTGTGAAAACTGTAAATATTTTATTATTATTATTTTATCTTTTTTAAATTATGCAACTATGTACAAAATCAGTAAACATATACACCTCACAACAAATATGAAAATATGAAAATAAAATATACAAATAACAAAACATGGAACATTATTTTTGACCACCACCACACTTCTCACGTGAGTTTCACAACACGCTTTCATGACGTCTACCGCGTGCTGACAGTTGGCTTGAAGCGATGGCTGACCTTTAAAAACCCGTAAAATATTAGTATTTTTCTCTCACACAACTATCGTTTAACTTCAGAAGACATTGATTCATTTGCTGGTGTCGTATGGATTACGGTCAGGATCACTTTACGTGGTTTTCATAGTGTCAACTTTGAGAGACTTTAGAGAGAAAGTCAAATACATCTGCGACGGCATGAGGGTGAGTAAATGAGAGCATTTTCATTTTTGGTTAGAGTTTATCTTTAACATCTCTGTTTAACGACACAATCCGCTTGCCTTATTATTTCAGAATTTCATGGATGTTGCTTTGTAAGAAAACGGTTAACAATTTTGTTAATTAAAAATAAATGAATAAATAAATAATGATAAAATATATTTTCCTACTTTAGCTGAATCCTGAAATCTTGAAACTACACTCTGCACAAAATCCTGGGATGGTTGATTTGTCAGCGTCGCTTTATAAAATGATCAGGATCCCGATGCGTGTTGCATCATTCTGAAGGGGTTTCATTTGCATAGATGACTGTCAGACTGTACATTAATCCAGTTATTACTTCCAAAATAAATACAAGGAACAGAAAATATTGATTTGCATTAAATTTGGATTTTGATAAGTGTCAGAGAACCCTTAAACAGAGTGCCACATTTGTAACCACCATTACCACCTCTTCTCCATCACACATCTAGGCCTGTGTACTTCGTAGAAATACTGAGAAAGCCTATCACACTTGTATCCAGCAGACAGTCAGAGGGAGACAGGGGAAGCCCACCTGGGGCAGAAAGGCAGCGGTCAGAGGTAATTTCACAGAGGAGGGAATGCAAAATCAAATTGTTTAAAAATTAGGCTGGACAAGTCAGCCACAGAAAGTTTGTAAGAGATTAAAAATACTTGATAAAATGAGACTGATATGAGATAAGGGGGTTTGGAACGCAAACATTGGGAACTTCTCTCTTCTCTCACCTTATCTCACTGCAGTACCTGAATCATCACATACAGACAAACATAAACCGCTTCGAAACAGAAAATAAGAGTTAATCGCCCAAACAACGCGTATTGATGATTTTGGATTCAAAATAAGAGGCAGCTTTGCATAGGGTATTGTCACATGTGTCATAAATACAGGATACAGACTGGCAACGGATGCCTTGCTGCTTCATTCAGAACCTGAGGACCCACTTTATATTAAGTGGCCTTAACTACTATGTACTTACATTTAAATTAATCATTTGATACAATGCACTAATTGTGTACATACACGTTTTTACATTGTACTTATATTTTAAAAATACCTGCACGTAATTACATCTGTAATTGCATTTATAATTACACTGTTGACCCATGCCTTAACCCTTACCCCTACCCTTAAACCCACCCAGCTTTCCCTAACCTTACCCGTATTCCACCTCAATAGCAGAAAAAGTGTTTTGCAATTCAGTATGAACCCAATAAGTACATTGTACTGTGGGACCGAACCTGATTTCACCAAGTGCAACACGTTCCCGGACTAACATCTTTGCTGATCCTGGAACAACATAACCAATCAGACTTGAGGGACAAGTTTACAGTTTATGTCAAGTTTATGCTTACAACCAGGGTTAGGTGCTTCTACATCAGTGTTGTTCACTTATCATTTCCCTCTGATTTAAGAGATATGGTTAGGATTACATTTTTGGACAGGGATGTCAACAAATTACGTTGACCCATGAATTCAGCTAACTCGGAAAAATCAGGACCTACGCCTGCTGTAGCCCGTAGGATGTTTCCATAAAGTTCCTTTCCTTATGCCACAATCACCACTATATTTCCGAGAAAGCATCTAGTTAATGCGGAGATGTTACGTCAGGACGACAGAATAAATGAGCTCTCAGGAAAGATAATGTCGCACGTGACTGACTGAAAGGGAACCACAAGTGTGATGATCTCAGACAAACTCACTTCAGCTTAATACATAACTGAGAGAATATTTAAAGGGTGAGTTCACCCCAAAATGAAACATCTGTCAATAATTACTCACGCTCATGTTGTCCCAAACCCGTGAGAACTTTCTGGCCACTGATAGACTGCAATGTTTTTACCACATTCAAGGTCCAGAAAGATACTGTAAATCCTAATGCTCAAAATATTTAAATCGGTTTGAAACTAATTATTTCAGTCAAATGAACATTGTATCTAGCACTTACTTTTTCTTTCAAGTTCACAGAACTGATATATTTTAAGTAAACTAAACGGTTTCATTGCTTTTTTTCATTTCTTTGAATTTAGACGAACTTGAGTTTAACTGAAACTGGGCTGGGATTTCGCTTTCCCAGCATGCTTTGACCATGGCACTCAAAAAAGGGGAGTATGCTAAAATGAAGTGTTATATAATGTTTTTTGTGTGTGCAAGATTACATGGCAGATTTAGTAGTGATTAATGTTTTGTTAAGCTAATTTAGAAGAGTTTCTGTTAATGTGGGGTTTTTGGAGAAAAGTGGTGTATGCGGCTTGGTTTGAGAGCAATTACGTTAAATGCTTTATATTGCTGCAATCATTCAGCAAGTGCTATACCACACTAATGTTAACATAGCTAGCTAAGTTTACACTAATAAAAATGTTCACATTGAGGTTACATGAACATTTTATGTTAAATGTATGAATGAGTGTACTCAAACATTTCAAGTTAAGATGTTTAAAATAAAATGTATGAGTACAAAAAAAAATTAGCCAATTCTGCTTACTTGAACTTTGAATTTCTTAACTTAAAAATTGAGGCAAATTTGAGTTGCGCCAACTTACAGTGTAGTAAAGTCGTCGTTAAAAATAGTCCATGTGACTACAGTGATTCGACCTTTATGTTATGAAGCAACAGAGAAAAGATTTTTTTTTCTTAACATATACATTTTTTTTATTATCCTAATCTTTTGTTCATTCTAGCTCACCTTTATGCAGCAGTTTAAAAGTAAAAAAGTTAGATTATGTGTTTCATGTTTGTTTCTGTCTCATGTAAAAGAATCACTGAAACTTTGTGACACAGGTAAGTGACACGGAGAAACTAAACACAAGCAAACTAGAAACAGAAACTGAATCTTTGTGCTTAGAATGATCCAAAAAGGTGTAATACCTAAACACTGTGGGCTTCATTTGAAAAACATCTGCGGGCAGACAGAGCTTTCTGAAGATCGCGATTGCTAACTGAAGTGTTGTCACTAAATCTCTGATCACTTCAGAGGGACTGTCCCTGTGCCAAATGTACAATATTGTCGTGCCAAGTAAAAATGACATGTGTAAATTCATGTTTAAATAGGGACTGACATCGTGAACCAGGGACGGTAGGAAGACATTGGCACTGTCCTCTGTGATTAGAGGTGTAAAAAGTACAGATGCTGTCAAAAATCACACTCATTTAAACATTTAAGTACCTAGTCAAAAAATACTTGAAAGCAAAAAAGTATCTACATTTAATTGTACACAAGTTTGTAAAAGTAAAAAGCTTCTTATAGCGTTTCAAATTTAAGCAAGAATTTAAATTCACTTTAACACGGTATGATGCTAAAAGCACAGTATGTTAACTTAAAGGGTTAGTTCACCCAAAAATGAAAATTCTGTCATTTATTACTTACCCTCATGCTGTTGCACACTCGTAAGACCTTCGTTCATCTTCGGAACACAAATTAAGATGTTTTAGTTGAAATCCGATGGCTCCGTGAGGCCTCCATAGGGAGCAATGACATTTTCTCTCTCAAGATCCATTAATGTACTAAAAACATATTTAAATAAGTTCATGTGAGTACAGTGGTTCAATATTAATATTATGAAGCGACGAGAATATTTTTGGTGCGCCAAAACACTGCTTCAGGAAGATTCGGAGCTCAAACGAATCATGATTCAGATCGCGTGTCAAACTGCCAACGGCTGAAATCACGTGACACTGGTGCTCCGAACAGCAGATTCATCACTAAATAAGTCGATTATATATATATATATATATATATATATATATATATATATATATATATATATATATATATATTTTTTTTTTTTTTTTTTTTTTTTTTGGTGCACCAAAAATATTCTCTTCGCTTTATAATATTAATATTGAACCACTGTACTCACATGAACTGATTTAAATCTTTAAATATGTTTTTAGTACCTTTATGGATCTTGAGAGAGGAAGTGTCATTGCTCCCTATGAAGGCCTCACGGAGCCATCGGATTTCAACTAAAACATCTTAATTTGTGTTCTGAAGATGAATGAAAGTCTTGCCACATGAGGGTGAGTAATAAATGACATTATTTTCATTTTTGGGTGAACTAAAGGGTTAGTTCACCCAAAAATGAAAATTCATTAATTACTCACACACGTCGTTCCAAACCCGCAAGACTTTCATTCATCTTCAGAACACAAATGAAGATCTTCAGATGAAATCTGAGAGCTTTCTGTCCCTCCATAGACAGCTACACAACTGACACTTTGACGCTTCAAAAAGTTCATAAAGAGATTAATCCATATGATTTTAGTCCAAATTTCCCAAAGACTTGATTGCTTTATATGATGAACAGACTGAATTTAGGCTTGTATTCACATATAAACATTAATCAGCTCATACATCATTTGGTAAACCGAAGCTCAAGCATGTTTGCTTGACATGCGAGAACCAATGAGGTTCATTCTCATGTGTTACGCAGCATGTTTGAGCTTCAGCAAGGGTTTTTTTTCTCACACGTCAAGCAGTTTCGTTTGAGCTTTAGTTTATGTTCACTGATCAATGTTTATATGTGAATAAAAAGCCTAAATTAAATATGTTCATCATAAAGCAAAATAATCTTCAGAAAATTTGGACTACACCGGTCAATTCATATGGAGTTTTACAATCCCTTTATGAACTTTCTGAAGCATCGACGTGTCAGTTATGTAGCTGTCAATGGAGGGACAGATTTCATCTGAAGATCTTCATTTGTGTTCTGAAGATGAACAAAAGTCTTGCGGGTGTGGAACGATGCGTGTGAGTAATTAATGACAGAAATTTCATTAACACCTTTTATTAAAGGGGCAATCCCACAACCATGGCTTTCAAGCTGGCTAATGACAAAATGCAGAAAGTTTTGCAAAATGCAGGGGAAGTGCCCTTTCACACTTGATTGGTGGAGGCCTTGTTCCTACATTATACTACAAGTAAAATTCACTCAGAATTAAAGTAGATGTAAAATGACAAAACGTATCAGTTATCAACATTTCCTTAAGCTTCGATAGTTTCTAACAATTAAAGGGTTAGTTCACCCAAAAATGAAAGTAATGTCATTAATTACTCACCCTCATGCCGTTCCACACCCATAAGACCTACGTTCATCTTCGGATTAAGATATTTTGATTCCGATGAATCAAAAGTTTTTGAATCTGATGGCTCAGTGAGGCCTCCATAGACCGCAGTGCCACCGATAATCTCAAGAGCCATAAAGGTACTTTTAAAACAGTCCATGTGACTACAGTGGTTCTACCTTAATATTATGAAGCGATGGAGCTGCTTTGGAGCTTTACAATCAGTGATTCGGATCTCTTATCAAATTGCTAAACTGCTAAAATCACGTGACTTTTGCACTTCAAACCACTGATTCGATTCGTAAAGCATCCAAAGGTTTGTTTTGAAATTGGCAATCACAAGATATTGTTGAAAAGTCGTTATTTTGTTTTCTCATCGCTTTATAATATATTAAGGTAGAACCAGTGAACTCACATGGACTGTTTTAAATGTGTTTTTAGAACTTTTATGTATCTTGAGATTTTCAGTGGCATTGCTGTCTATGGAGGCCTCATTGAGCCATCGGATTGAATCAAAATATCTTAATTTGTGTTCCGAAGATGAACAAAGGTCTTACGGGTGTAGAATGACATGAGGGTGAGTAATTAATGACATTATATTTATTTTTGGGTGAACTAACCCTTTAAAGATGAGCGTTAACTGAAATGTTAAATAGTCCTTAGTCAGGGTAGCACCATATATTCAATTTTTGACAAGAATGAAAACAAGGCAGTGCGTTCAATTGATTGTACTGTTGTTTAACAATCCAATCCTAAATGTTCAGTTGACAAAACATCATTCCGAAACAAAATGTTGCAAGTTGTGAAAATGACATACAGTACAGGACTTATATATATATAGTGCTTGCCATTATCCCTCAAAGTCTCATTTTTATCAGTGTTAAATTCAGTATGTATTCTATCATAGTAATTCTAATTCAGTATTCTAACCTGACTAAGGTCTATGACAGTGAATGGGAACCTTAGTCACCATACCTTTTATAGGCAGTTTTAATGTTAAATTAAAAATCAGCTAATAAATTATTAGATAATATTACAATTCTGGCCAATGCCGATAATCATTTTCTTGTTAACGAATAAATGGCCAAAAATATAACTCTATGCTATTTTTTTTGTTAAAGGTGCAGTGTGTAAATTTTAGCGGCATCTAGGGGTTGAGGTTGCAAATTGCAATATAGAGAAGCTACGGTGGCCAACACAGGACAAAGATGTCTTCGTCTGAGACAGCAGAGAGTAGCCAGTCAAGCAAACACGCTCTATAGAGCAGTTTGTCCATTTAGGGCTACTGTAGAAACACGTAAGGGGACCCGCAGTGTATGTACACAGATACGGTGTCACAGTCACATGGACTTTTAGTTTGTTTGTTTGCATTGTCACATGTTCCTTTGTTCTGTTTCCCGCCACATTCCGTCACCATGGACACTCATTGGACCACGCCCACTTGTTAACCTGTCTAGCTTGTTTGTGTCAGTGTATTTAAGTTCCTGTCTGTGTTCAGTTGGTTGTCGGGTCTCGTTTGTGTTTGGATATGTTTGGTGTATGCTCTACTCTGGATTCTGTGTTTCTCCCTGTGGATTATCTAGTAAAGACTTATTATACGTTACTCTTCCTCGTCGTGTGTTTGATATACCAGCATCCGTAACATACGGCTAGTGATGGGCAGATCGAGGCTTCATGAAACACTGAAGCAGCTGAATCAAATGTGCCGTAATGATTCGAGGCTTCGAAACAATCTGATACCCGTCTCCACGGTGACCCCTAGTGGTCAGAGCAGTGCAAATGCAATAAAACTCAGGCCAAACATGCGTTAAAAATACACTTTAACCAATGTATTGCAAAAGTTTTATTTAAAGTAAAATCAATTAAATGGAATTAACTAATCATCTAATAAGATTAAATATAGAGTGTCTGTATAATATGTGTTCTTTTATCAATTTTAAAGGCTTGTTTCTCTGTTCCATGGCTCAAGCTAAACAGGCCAATAAGAGATTAATAACTACCATTATTCATTTTAATTATTCTAATGTATAATTAAAACATGTACAACTGTATAAAACTGATCAGAGATCAGGTAAAACCATAGGGTAAAGCCCTAGACACTTGTTCAATAGTTCTCAGTGAATCTGCATGATTCATGGGCTCACTTTATCATCGCCCTCTGTTGGTGAACCATTGAAATTTCGAACTGTTTCGAAACAGTGATGACGTGATGAAGCCTCGTTTACTAAATCACGTGACTTTGGCAGTTTGATACACGCTCCGAATCACTGATTCGAAACAAAAAGATTCATGAAGCTTCGGATCTTCATGAAGCAGTGTTTCGAAATCGGCCATCACTACATACGGCTCATTCTAAGGTAATAAGAACAACGGTTCATTTATGTAAGGTCTTTATACACCACTGAAAACAGTTATGCATATTATATTGCATTTCTGTCAGTAGATCCTCCTAAAATGCACACATTGCACCTTTTAAGATAAAATTATTTTAACATTTATTTATAACAAACTTGTTTTAAATGCTTCAAGTGTATAACAACATTAGTGTACAGTATTAAAATAGATATGCATTTAAAATTTATTATTTACAGTAATTATGAATGTTTTTAAAGATGTATTTTTGTGTAAAGACAGCATAGGTAATCTAAATATAAAAACAAGTGCACAATTAAATACAAAAAGCTCTAATATCAGTCGATTGCAATTTTGCCAATATGCTACAGATATAACGTTCAAGGTTTGATGGCATATCACTTGTAACAAGTACATGATTAACACTTAAGTTTGAGGAACTTCCTAATACCACAATGAACACATAGGTGTTGCCATTATTCAGTCCAAACAGACTCTCCATTTTTATCTCAACCATGAATCATGAGCAGTTAGTCAGATTACAGAGCAGCTAGAGAGAGTGCAAGTGATCAAAAAAAACAAACAAAAAACCCCCACCACATAATGAGATCAAAAGTCACTTTTTCATATTATGTGCCGTAGAGGCTTAATGATTGCCTTTTATAATAACTCACTTTCTTAAAAACTGAATAATCAACTAATAATTGACTTTTTGGTCAAAAGATTGAGTTTTTATTAAGAGAATGACCGTTAGAATTGACTATTTAAAGTGCTCCTCAGGAATAGTTTCAGGGTAAGGGAAAACGTTTTTCTTCCTTCGCATGACTCAAGTGCAACAAATTTGAACTTGATTCCTTAGCTTCAGCCATTCTTATTGTAATAAGGGCTCTTCTGAGAATAAGCAGGGAGAGCTGCCTATGAATCACTTCTTATTTTTTCTCCCAAGCACTCCCTCTCCGCTGCTACTTCATAATAAACACTACGATTAATGCAGCATTATCTTGTTAAATAGATTAAATTATTGCGTGATGATGAATGTCTAGACTCAGTCACAAACATACTCACTTCTACCCCACAACCCCCTGTTACAAAGCCACATATGAGATGTCAGATGTCATATCAAAGCTTGATATTTTCCACCAGCCTGTAGTGGGCATACACCTGTTCCACTTTTAAAGAAATACTTCCGTTTCAGATCAATATCAGCAACTCGAAAAACTCTTGAAATGTTAAGACATTTGTTTTATTCATTGTTTTATGCTGGACACTATAGTTCATTTATGTAAGTGAGGACCACAAAATAAAGTAAACTGTGACATTATACTCAAAAATTCTTAATACAGTGTACTACTAGTAAAATTAATAGAAATTTGGAACCAAAAATTATTCAAACACTTTGACCTGACCATGTTCTGCTTAAGTGTTATTTGACATAGTTAAGATTTTTTTTTTTTCTCCCTGACAGAGTTTAACTCTGAGATCTTGTCATATTTTATTACCATGTTTTTTAAACTATAGTGAATAAACTGTATTAATGAATGAAATGTTCAAGGTGTCTGAATACATTTTGGTTTGACTTTTGGTTTTGGTTTGTATATATATTTTAAATATTCTACATTAATTTTTTATTATTATTTAATTTAATTATTAAAAAAAAAATCCAAAACTATTATCAAAAAAAAGTTTAAAATTAATTTAAAAATATTCTACAAGTTAAATATTTAAAAAAAAAAAATCTATCTATATATATTTTAATTATACAAACCAATGGTTTTTTTAATGTTTGATTATAAAAAAGATTAACTAAAGATTTTTTAAAAACAAAAAATATTCCAAAATAATTATTATTCAAATAGTCTGCATTCACATTTGATTTTGATCATATGTTGATATGTTGTGTATCAATATGCTTTGTGGTGCTTGGGTGACGTTTTACTGCACTGAAATTTACTGTTTGTTCTGCTACAACTTCCCATCAGTGGGCTCTCAACAGACCACCGGGCTTTCCCCATGCAGTGTATACGTCTCCACCTGTACTAAGAGAATGACCTCATTAGTCAATATCAGCCGTTATCTCAGGCGAGCCCCCTTCCCACAGCCCACAGAGAGGTGGGTGGTCAGGCCCGACAGCCTCAGATGAGCAGGCGCTTTTGAGGTGTCAGATATTTAGGACACCCAGTCAAGTTCAGAGGTGACTGGAGGGAGAGATAAGATTCACTGCGGCAATTGCAAAGACGACACAAGCCACACGTGAACCAACAGAGGCTGTCTGGAAATCCCATGGCCAAGCCAAAGGACAGTGTATGGCAACAAGCAAACAAAAATCAGATTGTGTTGTGATGCGATGTGATGTAAACACTATCAGATAATGAGGTTTGAAAGCAGAGAGGAGTTTTATAACAAAGTGGCATACTCTCTCATTAGGAATATCCAAAAACCTTTCAAACATAACTCTCGACAGTTTCACTGTTAGTCAGTGACTATATGAAATGATTAATTTTAGGCGACTCATGAAACATGAGTCTACTTTTGCAGTTCGTACCAAAAGTTTCCAGTAAACCAACAGAGAGAGATGATGTTGGTGATACATTGGCCCCAAAACGTATTTGATCACTTGCAGCAAATTATATGCCAGTGTTATTAATAACAAAATATTAAATCGAGACCTCACAACTAACAATTTTTTTTCCAATGACCTAAGGGTGAGTAAATGACATAATGTTCATTTTCAACTTTGAACATGACACAACATTTGACAACCACAATGTTTCCAAAGTGTCAGTTGTTTTTACAGTTGAACTTAAAACTTTTACCCATTCATACATTTTCTAAACCGCCTGTCCTATGCAGGGTTGCGGGGATGCTGGAGCCTGTCCCAGCCAATGGCAGGATAACTCCCTGAAGTAAGGTCGCTTAATTACCTCACGTGCAATAGAAGAACAGACTGGTGTGATGGTTTTTGTTTTTTTCGGACAAAATCAAGCCTAAACAAACAGCAGCAAACTTTCTGGAAAAAAGAACTACCATTGGTCTGTGGCAATTGACCCTTCGCCGGGAGTTTGATTGACAGGCGATCTAACCAACCATAATGCCGAATCGCTGTTTTGTCCGACAAAACAGTCGGGAGTTAGTAGACTGACGTCAGTGGACTTGAACTTGAAAAATAGTGTGTACTGACATCTTTCCACAGTTGAAACAAGATTCTTTTTGACGTTCATTCATGTATGTTTGATGCTATAAATTAGCCTAATTAGTAGAAAGACACAAGCTGCTTGAACTGAGGTGCCACAGCAATCTTTCAGGATACATTAAAGAGCCAAAAAAGGTAATTATTGTTTTAATTTCTTTAAAAACGACTTTGTTTCATATCAAAAGTAACTTCTCTCTCCCTTTACTCCGCAATCTATTTTTCATTGCGTGAGAACATGATGTGAACATCGATGTGGTGTGAGAGCGTCATGGCTTGTCGGACATAGCAACAGTAACCAAAGGGGTGGGTCTTTGCCAATGGTCAATTACATAATAGATAGGTGTGGCTCTGAGACTCTGCCTTCTTTGATGTGGAAATCATCTCCGGTTCATTTCTTCTGTTCAGTCTGTCGAGGTCCGATGCAAGTAAATACATGAACACCCTGGAGAGCAGCTTTACAGTAGAAATTGAAGGCTGCTGTCACTTTAAAACCTCATGTATGAATCTAATATCCACCTTTTTCCTACACCCCACGAGTCTTTGCACAAATTATGAGAGTAACTTTCGTTAAACTGTAAACAATCAGTGAAAGATTCGCTCTATGAATAAAATTGAGCGTTTTCAAAAACTGGGCCCAAAGAGATGACATTACTCACCCTTCTTCAGTCAAACTGACGGATATGGATTATTTGTAGAGCAACCTTATGATTTTTATATCATTTAACCTACATCATTTTATTGCAGTTTGGCTGTTCGTCCACATGCAAACGCGGTCACTGAAACCAAACATTTTTGAAAACTTGTGCCAAGGTGAAGATTTACAGAAACTCTGGTTGCATTGTTGTCGGGTAGATGGTGAAACCAGAGATTTCGGCTTGTGACGCTGGAACCGGAACAGGTAAGAACCTTTTTTTCAGGCTTCTGATTGGCCAGCATGGCTTTACGGTTCAGGTTATATCACCACCTGTTGGTTTGGCATGCTCTCGACAGCGTTTCATAGCGTTTTTGTGTTTTCATGTGGACGCAATTATTTTTTTTTTTAAACGGAGGAAAAACTACCCGTGTATGTGTGGACTAGGCCTTCCACATACGCCCTCACCTGGGACAATCATGAGTTTTTTGTTATGTTTTTTCAAGCTTACCAAAAGCAGATGAACATCGTATAATTATATTAATTATTAACTTGGGTCAAGATGTATCCCTTGACAGGTCTTACTCTAACCAGTCTACTCTAACCAAATCAGCCAACATGGTGCTGACCTGCGCATCTCAACTGATCAACCATCCTTTAAAAACCTTCAAAGCAAGGCTGTTTCATTCTTTTCCCATGTTCATCACATTTTCTAGAATTGTCTTTTTGGTAGATAATAAATTGTTACACTGTATTACCACATGCACTTACCACATGGTATCTGATCATGCCCCAGTATCTATTGACAGATTAATTTCCACAGATTCATTGTTACTTCAAACTTAATCAGATTCCAGACCGTATGGGAGGCTTTCGAAGCAGTTATTCATGGCCATCAGGTATTTTCATATTCCTCACAAGCAAGGAAAGCCGAAAGACTTAGACAGTTTGATCGCCTCTTCACCTTCATCTTCTCTCTATGATACAAAAGTTCATCTACATTCAGAATTCAACCTTCTGTTAACAGATCTAACAGACAACTTAAATAATGTAGACAGCACTTTTTTGAGCATGGAGACAAGGCTGGGAAGCTCTTAGCTTACCAGGCTTGATTGGCTAGCTCTTTGAGATGGATTTTGAGATGGATAGTTATGGATCCAGTCTTAATAGACTATTATGCTAGACTGTACACTTCAGAAATGCCTCCATATAAATGCTACAAATGTACATCTCCTCAACTCGCTTGAATATCCCTAATATTGCTAAGAATCCAGACGACCCAATTACAGAATCGAAGATACAGGTATTGATTAAATCCATTAAAACCTGGAAAATCTCCTGGCCCTGACTGCTTTACTGTTGGCTTTTATAAAGCTTTTTCTCCCATTTTAGCTCCTACTTTAGCAAAGCTTTTCAATGACTCCTCTAAGGTGGGCTGCCCTCTTCCTACTTTATCTGAGGCTTCTATTTATTTGTTCCTTAAAAAGGATAAAGATCATACCTCCTGCGGTAGTTATAGACCAAAATCACTTTTGAATGTAGATTTTAAAATTCTGGCTACAGTTTTGTGTTTCCGCCTTGAACGTGTATTACCATCTTTAATTTTTAATGACCAGACAGGCTTCAAGACACTAATTTTTTAACATTAGGAGACGTCTCAACATTCTCTTTTGCTGCCTATCTGACTCACCTGAAGATATAGTGTCTCTAGATGCTGAGAAGGCCTTCGATAGGGTGGAATGGGGTTATTTGTTTGTTACTTTTAAAAAGTTTGGGTACGACTCTTACTTCATCTCCCGAATTCAACTTTTTTACTCCTCCTCTATGGCATCTGTACATACTAATAGTATGCAATCACCCCCTTTCTCTCTTCAATGTAGGACACGACAGGGAAGCTTCCTCTCTCTTTTTTTTCTTTAGAAGGAACTTTTCTTTTTTGTTAAATATTATTTCTTATTTTGCTTTTGTCCCCTTTTTTTTGACAGTTAATGGATTGGGGTGGGGGGTGGATCATGCAAGGGATTAATAATGGACAATATCTTACGGTCTACTGTTTTATATGATGTCCTATTCTGTTTTGTAAGATTTGGAGTGTAGAAATAGAGCACTAAAACGGAAGCAATCCTGAGGACAGGAAATACAAAATGTTTTTATTCAGACAGCTTAATTAGCCTCGAGAGGGGGAAAAGCCAAAACAATAAACCAAAATAGGCAGCTAACAAATTTTAACCTCTTACCTTGAAAAGAAACGTGACCAAAAATAATCAACATAACCTTACCTCCATGGCTAACCACAAAACAGGAGAAAAAGGGGGAAAAATAAACAGGGATCCTCCTCCCTAGCAGTCTTGGATGTCTCCCTTGGTTGCAAGGGCATAGTTTTAGTTTGAACACTGGGGGGTTGAAGTGTGAAGCGTTTTAACAGGGTCCCGGGCATATGCTCCCTTGTGAGGTTTATTTATTTGTTTTTGCAAAATGGTCCAAGCATGCAAATTGGTTGATGATAACTGCAATAAAGTAGCCTATATTTAACAATCACTTTTGCCAAAGTGCCATGGGAAGTGTTTACTTAAAATTTTCCTATTATGAACATTAATTTCCTGTCTCAGGTAATCTCCTGGATTATCTGAAAGCCACGTTTTTCCTAATATCTGTCATTATTAGCTGAAAATATTTTACAGATGGGGAAAACCACTTGTTTAATCAATTTAAGAAGGTCCATATTTTAAAGCTCTTTCTTACTTGTACTCTGCCTTAAAAACAGTTCTTGTAATTGTTTAACTATAGCATTTGTTACAATAAGGATTTAAGTACAAGTAAGACTTTTGATGGCTACTCATTACCATGATTAGGGCAATATTAACTTTTTTCTTTCTATTTTTATCAATAGTATGTGTTATGAAAAATATCAACACATTTACAGATTATGGCTACATCATGCTACAGTTGTAATATAAATCTTTAGTAAAAATATATTCCCTTAAGAGATCATCTATTATAAGTTCTACAACTAGTCTAAATTTATCCCAACAGATAAAATAGAACATGATACATTCTAGTAAATGTGGTCATCAGTTTAAAAAGCTTGCAGGATGATATTTTCCCCTTTTCATCAGTCGTTTCAGTGGCAGTTTTAGATCATGTTCCGACTTTCTCCATAGCATTTTACTACATTCTTAATAGAATTCAAATGGGTTGCACATTTTATCATCAGCGCCGCGATAGAAACGGCTCATGCTAATCTTATCTCACTGTTGGAGCACTCTGGTGAACGCACCTACGGTGATTTGCACACCCCTCAAGCACAATTAAACAACTCAGCTTCAGTCAATATATTGCACAGGCAATTGATCCGTTTAGTAACGCTTTTATAGTACGCTTCTGATTAATATAGAGAAGTGGTGGTATTGTGTACCGGTCCATACCGGCGCATTTCAAGCACTGGAAATAGTCAAGGTTTACACACAAGAAATGATCGGCAACACAAAAACAACTGATCATTCGAGTTGGGAGATGAGAACGTCCAGATGGCTTTTAAATACGCTCTGCAGAAGAACCATCACCAATCCACTTCTTATGACCGTAACTGGCTGCACCTGTGCATTATTAGAAGAGACAGATTGGAGAAGGAAACAACAAAACGTGCACAGCACTAAACATGATATACAGTTCAATATTACGTAACATCTTTCACCACCAAAAGACAGCGCATACATCTCTGAGACGTGTTTATGAACAAACTTTAGATTAAATTCCTGTATAATAAAGGAACCAACGCATCAACCGTTGGTTTAGACTGTGTATGTGGAACAGGAACACTAATTATGATCAGTATATGCAATGTTCTACCGCGTAATTAAATCTTAATGTGGCTCAAAGCCATTAACAAAGCTAAGACTTCTTTTTCAATTGTATCTGTTGACTACCATTGAACTTTTCTGAAAAGTAACCAACAGGTAGTTCCACATTTGTATCTGATTTATGTAACAGTACGCAACAACTCCTCTTGCATCGACTTGATACCTGTGAAAAAAAAAATAGTGCCGTTAAAATTGGGGCTTTACATAAGATATCTTTATCTAGTCTAAAAGCAAGTTGGCATTCTGGTGTCCAGACAAATTTTGGGATGCTTTTAGGAGGTCTGTCAGTGGTGTGACTAATGTGGCAAATTTATGACAGACTCCCCGATAATAACCCGTCATTCCCAAGATACGGCGTGGTTCTCAACGGTTAGAGGGTTGTGGAAACTATCACAGCAATGATCTTTGCATTCACAGGTTTCACTTGTCCTTGACCTACTTACTTTTTAAGGTAAGTAATTGTGGCTTTAACGAATTTGCAATTTGCCAGATTCACAGTCAACACAGAGTGAAAATGCCCTTAACAAATCCATGTCCTCCTCACACGTAGAAGAATACATGACAATCACACAAGAACGCTTCACTGTCAGATAAGTCCTGCAACACCAGATGCATTAGGCACTGGAAGGTAGTTGGGGCATTCCGCATTCCGAACGCCATGACCAAGTGTTGACCGAAAAAGTCTGGAGTCACAAAGGCAGATATTTCGACAGCTCGCGGAGTTAACAGCACCTACCAATACCCCTTCAAAAGGTCAAGTTTTGTTACAAATTTTGCTGGCCCAACCTTATTGATGCAATCATTGATTCTTGGAAGTGGAAACGAGTCAGGCTTTGTTACTGCATCGATTTTTCTGTAGTCTGTACAAAAACGGAATGGCCCATCAGACTTCGGTACTAACAAGCAGGTCGAACTCTAAGCACTTTGACTTGACACAGCCAACCATTATGTAAAATACTTAACTTCAGATTTCATGATCTCTCGTTTAACGGGGTTCACTCAATAAGGATTGTTGTTTAATTAGACTCGTGTCACCCACATCAATATCATGAAATAACGTCAGAGAAAATACTAGGAAACTCTCTAATTAGAGAGACATACACTTACACGTCAGTGAAAGAATGTACTGATGCCCTGCTAGTGATATGGGCAACGGGCCCATGCAATCCAAAATTAATCTAATTAATAACTGTATAGGGTGTAAGGGAGCCGGACGAATGTATTGGTTAGGTTTACCTGCAAGCTGACATTCTACTACACTAGATTGTAAACCAGGCCAGTAAAAATACTGAGATATGCGCAGGAATGTTTTATTCTCTCCCAAATGACCGGCCATTATGTGATCATGAACTCATTTCTGCTGCTCGAAATGAAGAGTGCAATACGATATGGTACCTAGGGGCCAAGTTAGCCTTCTCATTCGCTGCCGAATCCCACTTGCACATTAAAATGTCTTCATCCCAGAAGCATGATTCAGAGAGGTTTACTACCTCCTCGAATTTACACGTTTGCGAGCGCACAACGGCACAGACTGGAAACCCGTTAGGATACTGCAGAGATGTAGTCGAATCACACACAGGGTGCTTAGTCACTGTTGGGAAATGAAAAACGTACTGCAAGATCATTACCAAAGATAACTGCTAACTTTGTTTCCTTCGAGGCAACTACGACATGTGCTACTTTCATTATTCTAGCATTCTTCTGTTTTCCAGGCTTTGCAACCAGCTATAAAATGGTCAGGTTCAAGGCAATAGAAGCAAGAATGCATCTTCTCAGTAACGCTTTTTTGAGAAGTTTTTGACCGTGTCTCTAATTTTTGAGTGTTTGTGAACAAGATTTATGTTTGGCACCATTTTTACACTTTGATGTTGACGTTTTCCGAAAGTATTCTTATAAGTTAACACATATTCATCAGCCAGAATGGCCACCTCCGCTAAGGATGCAATCTTCTGCTAATTAAGATGCACCACTAAGCTTTCAGAAAGACAGCTTTTAAAATCTTCAAGGAATATCAACTCCTGAAATCCTTCAAAAGTAGTGAGTTTTGACGCAGCGCACAATTTCTCTAATATTGTTCTCTGATCTCAGGCAAATTCCAGTTAAGTGTGTTTATCAGATTTATTATAACCCCAAACCTCTGTCTATACGCCTCAGGTACAAGTTCATAAGCCCCGAGTACTGCAGTTTTTACAAGATCTTCAGCTTCAGAGACGCAAACCTCCTGAGCCTTACCGATAAGATTACTCTGCAACATCAGAACCTTCGTATCCCTCGGCCAGTTTGATTTCCGAGCAACACATTCAAAAGCTGTGAAATAAGTGTCAACTTCTTTTTCCCCGAAGGTCGGAATGAGATGAACATATCGGTTTATATCAAATTGCTCAGAGTTAGCAGCACCTATAGCCTGAGAGGTTTGAGCATCTTACTCTCACGCTTCATGATTACTAACGCGGAGAAGTTCAAATGCAGTTAACATCCCTTAAATGCAGTGAACGATTTTTATGTTTCTGCCGTTTAACTTTTTAACTTTCAACTTCAACGCAATCATTGGGTCAGGTTTACGTTCAGAGTTTAAATTTTCACTCGGTTCTCCACTCTTTTCTCTGCTTCACTTTCAACCAGAGGTTACTCTGGCAAAATGCCAAGAGCAATCATTTTAGTAAGGTCAGATTTAATCATTTGTGTTGGTGCAGATGACACAACTGAAATTTTGAAAGTGTCCGCAACGTGCAATAAATCTTCCTAAATTTATCCAGCTGCTCAACAGTCGGATTACCAAGAAATGCCTGAACATCCACTTCCATGATAAAAATTAGGCTACTTCCTAATTATAATGATAGTTTAGTATAGGGAACACATATTCACTATTAACTATGACTTTTCCCTCAATAAACTCCTAATTTACTGTTTATTAGTAGTTAGTAAGTTAGTTGTTAACTTTAG
The DNA here is from genome assembly GCF_024489055.1 of Chanodichthys erythropterus. Lineage (NCBI taxonomy): Eukaryota > Metazoa > Chordata > Actinopteri > Cypriniformes > Xenocyprididae > Chanodichthys > Chanodichthys erythropterus. Next base: position 33,123,977 of record NC_090224.1, on the reverse strand, counting down.
GTATTGGGTAGGATTAAGAATGTAGAATAAGGTCACGCAGAATAAGGCATTAATATGTGCTTAATAAATACTTATAAACAGCCAATAATCTAGTAATATGCATGCTAAAAAGCTACTAGTTAAAAGACTCGAAAATAAAGTGTTACTGAACTTTCCCAGACCGGAAGTGCCTCCCTGTTATGAGCTCTGACAAAACTGCTCCACCACAGTTTCCTGTAAGAGCCGCAAAAAATAAATAAAAGAAAAACACGGGTTTAAAAATAGAGCACCTCAAGCTAAACAGAGGTACTAAGAGTCTCATCTCCCACTCTGAACTTAACTAAACACGAAAGAAATCCTCAGGACAGGAAATACAATAAAAAATATGTTTTATGTAGACAACGTAATTAGGAGATCAACAAAAAGCTTTGGGAACCAAAAGCCAAAACAGCCAGTTAAAAATTTTAACCTCTTTACCTTGAAAAGAAACAGGATCAAAAATAATCTACATAACCTTACCTCCCTGGCAAAACACAAAACAGGAGAAAAAGAGGGGAAAAAACAAACAGGCATCCTCCTCCGTATATGGGTCTCTGGGCAAAAAACTAGGTTTACACATAGAAAATTATCAGAAAAAACAACTGAATATTTAAGCTGGGAGATTAGAACTTGAGGATTGAACATCCAGACGGATTTTAAATAAGCTCTGCAGGAACACCATCGCCAATCCGCTTCTGACGACAATAACTGGCGGCACCTGTGCGTTATTAGAAGAGACAGGCGGGAGAAGGAAACAAGGAAAAAACAAAACATGCACAGCACTAAACAACATCACTTAGAGAAATAAAAACATTACTTGGCACTCCCACAATCTAAAACGCAGTAAGATCGTTAGGAAAAAGGTGGATACTGACATGTTTACATTCACTCAAGACATAACAAACTGTGTTTATGTATACTCATTTCGAAAGTTGTGTTTATGACCATAGATGCAACACAAAACCCAAAGTGGGCTTTTCTTGTCTGTGTTTCACTACTTCTATAATACATCTGGTAGTGCACACACAGAAAGCCTAACTGAACGAAGCACAATAATCTCCATAATTGTCTTTCCTTATTCATTGGAAGCTAAAACTGAAATAACCCTACATCTACATGTCTTTGAGATTCTGCGGGAAACAGAAGCACCTGGAGGAAACTCAACTCAAGTCAACATGGAGAGAAGATGCAAACTCTACTCCGAAGGTCCAGCCACATCTACCCTACCCTATCCCTAAGCCTAAGGTGCGTTCAACTTGAAGCAGTGCTGTGCAGACCTACTGGTTTATGACATTAAAGTACCGTGAGAGCATTTCAAAAGCATATGGAGCCGTCTGCTCTCTAATCGCTCTTGCGGTACTTTGATGTCAAGTGGAACACTCCTCTAATTAGGTTAGGTCTTCAGAGGTGGAGCTGGACTAGGTCAGTTAGTTCATACACACAAACTTTTGTACGTTTAAATATTAATTTTTAATGTTGAAAATGTCTCACAGCAATATCACAATGCTGTTCTCTTCATCATCTTTTCTGAGCATCAGTAGCAACAGCCGCCCAGCTCTGTACAACACACTGTATTCATCCTGAATCTATCATAACTTGATTTAACTTTAGATCAATAATATTATTACTCCGCATTACTCAAAAGCTTATTCTGTATTTACAATCTGGGTAAAGAGATCATCAAAAAGTCTGTTAATAGTCTTCTGGATCTGTCATGGTCACTTTCCAGCTTCCGGAGTTTAATTAGGCCAAATATCTCATTCCAAGTTCCATATCTGCGAAAGACTGACTGAAAAATCGTTAATCCATCCTCTTGCAAATGGACTTGGATGGCCAAAATTAAAAAAAAAGGAACAGTAACAGGAAACAGGTGTAGTATATTCCACCTACATGGTGTCAAGGCCTCTTCACTTCTTCCAGAGAGCAAGAGAAAATGGTATCTTGGCATCTGTGGTCTGTCTTGAATGAATCCAGTGAATCAAACTCCTCCAAGTTGGCTCCTAAGGCTTCTTATGGCCTTCGGGTCTCCGGCTCCGTAGCAGGAAGGCAAAAGGAGCCTGTGCATCAAGAGTCAAACACATTATCACTTCCCTTGTTTCTCCAGTGTGTTTAAGGATGAGGCAGGTTCATGCGGTCCTCGATCAGTGTGTTGTCCGCGCCCTGCGTCTCCATGCATTGCCGCACGGTGGCCAACACTCCGTTCAGACGGCGGTCGAGCGCGGTGAGATGCGGCTCCGTCAGCACTGGAAAGGCGGGATCGTGGGCCGTGGCCTGTCGCATAGCTGAACTCAACACTCCACCTTTCAGCAGGTTTAGCCTATTCCAGGTGGAGACGCGGACCCTTTTGGATACAATCAGAAAGAGACAGAAATAACCTATCAAATCCTTGAAAAAAATAAAATGACAAGATGCAACTAATTGACACTGTTGCTCTTGACATCTCTTACTGAAAATGAATGATTTCCATTTGATTTGTTGCTTCAAAATCGGTGTCAGTGGCAGCAGCATTTATGTTGATGAATGTTTATATGTGTAATGCACATGTACAGTTAAAGCAGCATAAGGCTTTTCATCTATTAGTCAATCAATAGCCACGTTACTATTACCCTTTAAATTGCGCAAACTGAAATTGCGATTTGAAAATACGCCCAATGGAAACATGTCAATTTCTCAGAAACTTGCAAAGAAGTTTTTACGCTCACTTGAAGTGGTTTTTCAGGCAATTCGAAAAAGGAATATTTTGCAAAACTGCAATGGAAACATTTTTCACATTTACAGGTCACCTGATGTATGTAAATTTCGATCATTCTTTAAAGAGGGCACAGTATGTTTTGACAGATGATGAGAGTTCTTCATTAAATTCATAAAAGACAAAAGTATTATGGGAATACTGGATCCTAAAGAAAGAAATGCCACAATTTGAATTTATCAAGACCTCGAAGCAGATAGGAGGGAGAAACACCCAGAAACACCTCATACATGGCCACTCCCAAATATAAGGGGCTTTCTTTGCCATAAATTAGGGCTGGCCGATATATCGCATGAGATTGTCATGCGCATTTCGTCAGTAAAGCCGGTTCCCTGATTGCCGCTAGATCGCCATCACCTGCTTTCAAATGGAGCTGCATTTAATAGACAGAGCCGTAGTTCACTGATAAGCTACGCAATATCGCGTTCATTATCGAAGGCGATTCATCTGCGATATTGAACGCGATATTGCGTGGCTTATCAGTGATCTACGGCTCTGTCTATTAAATGCAGCTCCATTTGAAAGCAGGTGATGGCGATCTAGCGTTAATCAGGGAACCGGCTTTACTGACGAAATGCGCATTACAATTGCATGCAATATATCGCCCAGCCCTACCATAAATGCTTGGATAACATGCCTACGTCTGCTTTGATTAAATATAATGGCTAGTGCAGTGGCTGGTACATGCGTAAACCTACCAACATCCGTTGCCATGATTTTTGGAATGACTTATTGCAAGAGGAAAAGAAACACGTTTTATTCGCATAACAATCAGTTAAATGAAACAACGTCATTTCGCAATAGTTTTTATCAATATTTAGAAAATATCGCAAAAGTTTGGCACAATTCTGTAATGGAAACACGGCTATTATCTCATTAAGGAGATCATGAGTATGTGGAGCAATAAGGCATCCAGGAGGATAATTGAAGTATGGAATATCTGCAAGAATGCCTTATTCCAAAGAATGCTAAATTAAAAGTTTGGGGTTTTAAAGACATTAAGACATTTTTTTTAATGCTTTTGAAAGAAGTCACAAAGTGCTCACGAAAGCTATAGTAAAACAGTGTAAAATACAATTTGACAATGGATTTCTATTTTAATATATTTGAAAATATAATTTATTTCTGTGATGGCAAAGAAATAAACTAATGAAATTCAGCATATGCTGATTTGGTGCACAGAAAATTCTTATTATTATCAATGTTGAAAACGGTTGTTCTTAATATACATTTCTCAGGATTCTTTGATTAGTAGAAAGTTCAATAAAGAACAGCATTTATTAAAAATAAAATTTCTTTCTAACATTAAACGTCTTTACTGTCACTTTTGATGTGTCCTTGCTGAATAAAAGTTTTCCAGTTTCTGACCCCAAACCTTTGAACAGCAGTGTATATATTTTGAAGCAATGTTAAAATGTTTCAAATCACTTAGATGTGGCTGGTATTAAGTAAAATGTTGATATTAAATACAGCATGAATATCAAATGGAAACAAAAATTAAATTGGACTAAAAAAAACAGAAAAACAGAAAAGTCACTTTTCTTCCCAATTCCACACAAATGATGGTATTATTCGTATACATTTTAAGCCAAAAAAAAAACAAACAAAAAAAAACAACCGTCTGAACTACCCACATAATCACGTTCCAGATGAAACCTTGACTCATACACGTTAACACAAAAACTCTCAAAATCAGACTCTTGAAGCTTGTTGTATGTAATTGAAGGTCATCAACATGTTAGTGGTTAGACCTCTGTTTATATTTAAAACACAGACCGGGAAGTATTCCTCACCACAGCCGACAAATGAAGAACGAGGTTAGGGACTGTCTGAGGCCTGTCATTTTTAGAAACCAAAAGTGGTTTTATAAGAGGAATTTAAAGTCACCCAGAAATCAATACTGACACTTTTTATTCTTTTATGGAATACTGCAGTATTTTTTATAAATGATTTATCCGTGCACATCAACATTATTATTATTATTTTATAATTCAATGGCCCTTGCAATCTTTAATAAAAATAACTTCCCCTCCCAGCGACATCTCTTCTATGATGACGTGTTTACTGGTGCTAGGGCGGGATAACCTGTCACTCACACAAGATCCACCAATAGCAAACCACAACCATCCAATCAATTCATTAGTTTTCACATGTCGTCACACCCTTATAAGAATGCCCACCTGGAGGGCAGAACAAGGCTTTTCTCAATTGCATGCCAGTGATTTTTACCAGGTTTGTATTAAGTACTAATGAAATAAGATATACCACAATGATGATGCATACTATGTACAGGCAAGCAGCTGAACCCAGAATATAAACATAACACACAATACGAAAACACTTAACTATTTAACACGTGGCATTCATAATCTGGGCATTATGAGCATTCATATGCTCATCTCACCAGTATACAGTATTCATTATCAATAAGGTTATATATATATATATATATATATATATATATATATATATATATATATATATATATATATATATATATATATATATATATATATATATATATATGATATTCAATGCCTGAACTATATGCAAATTTAATATGTTTAATATTTAATATGACGTCAATGAAAAGCAACAGATGTGTGCTGCATTTTATTTATCATCAGCTAACTTCAAGATCAAAGAATGCAATTGGACAAAGAGCAGAATCTGCATCATTTAGTCACACTGCATTTTAATGAAGAGTTTTGAGCATCTGCGACTTGCTTTCAGTTTCATTTGCGGCAGTTTGTGTGTTGGCTTGCTCAAGACACACAGCTACTCAACTGTGGCGACGCGTGCAGTAGCGCCGTCATGTTAGGCTACTACGTGTCATTACAGGGCATTTACACCTGGTCGTTTCAGATACATATATGATCAGATAGACATACAATCAGAGAAAAGTGATCACTGTGTTTGTGTGAGTACTCACATGCAGCACTGATAAAGAGGGGCGAGAATACTCCTCTCATCCAGAGCGGGATTCCCAAAACTACAGGAGAAAACAATTTTACAAATTGTAATAATTTACAATTTTAAACTATCATGTCCAGAAAACAAAACAAAACGCTTTCTCTAGATCACTGCTTCTCAAACGTTTTCAGGTGTGATACCAGTGTAACAGACTGATGTCTGTTGTAGATTGTACATTTTATTAACATATATACAGGGGTGCACATACGTTTTTCATACTGGTTCTCATGAGAGCACCTGGAGATTCGTTTTGGTGCTCACACTGAACAAAGTGTGACCCATTAAATATAACTATAAAAAAAAAAAAATTAACTATTGCACTTTATTTAGTTAGCTTTTTTAATAAAATAAAGTGTGATAATACAATTATATTTTAAAATTAAAAAAAAAAGATTATTAAATAAAAATACAATTATTTTATAGTACACTTAAAAAAAAATTCAATGCTGTTCATTTCTTTTTCTTGTTTACTTTAAAAAAAATAAAAAAATAAAAAATAGAAATTTTAATGAATTTTCAACATTTTCAAACCTAAAATCAACAAGCTTTTATTTTGCCGGGTTGAAAGGTTGACAGTACAGTATATGCACTGCCGGTTATAGCACTGCCGAGTGAAGCACGTCAGTGAATGTCAGTTTTGATATTGATATATTGATAATATATATATATATATATATATATAAATAAATAATGAACCACTTGCAGAATCTGTGAAAATGTGAATAATTTTAACAAAATAAGAAAGATCATACAGAATGCATGTTATTTTTTACTTAGTACTGTCCTGAGTAAGATATTTTACATAAAAGATGTTTACATATAGTCCACAAGACAAAAAAATTGCTGAATTTATTAAAATAACCCCATTCATAAGTTTGTGAACCATTGATTCTCAATACTGTGTGTGGTAACCTGATGATCCACGACGGTTTTTGTGTTTTGTGATGGTTGTTCATGAGTCTCTTGTTTGTCCTGAGCAGTTAAACTGAGCTATGTTCTTCAGAACAATCCTCCAGATCCTGCAGATTCTTCAGTTTTCCAGGATTTTTTTTACATATTTGAACCCTTTCCAGCAGTGACTGTATGATCTTAAGATCCATCCTTTTACACTGAGGACAATTGAGTGACTCAAACACATTAAAAAAGGTTCAAACATTCACTGATGCTCCAGAAGGAAACACGATGCATTAAAACACAGGGGGTGAAAACTTTTGTTTTAAATATCATTGTTTTTCTTTTAGTACTGCCCTTCGGAAGTAACAGAAGATACTTGCATGTTTCCCGGAAGACAAATTAAGTACAATTTACCTTGATCTTCAAATTCAAAAAGTTTTCACTCCCCGTCTCTAAATGCATCGTGTTTCCTTCTGGAGCATCAGTGAATGTTTGAACCTTTTTTAATAGTTGTGCTTGAGTCCAGTGTTCCGTCTAAGCTGCGCGCGTGTGCGGCCGCGCACTTCTGAAGCCGCGGCTGTGCAGAAAAAAATAATTGCCGCGCAGAGAACAGACATGAAGATCATGTGTGGGGAAATCCATTTGATTGTAGTAGTTTAAATGAGAAACAATTGCAGTGCTCTGGACAACCGCTATAGAGTTATTGTCGCTATAGAGTTGGAACCGGTGAATGCGGTTTACAGGTTTGATAGAAAGAGAACGATTGAGCGCGTGTGAGCTGGTTGGTCCTGAGCCAAATCAGTCGCGGTAAGAATACTGTAATGTTTGTGGTCTGTGGACTAAATACCTCAATACGAGAGGCAACGCGAAACGAAAAGAAATGTGAAATAAAACGCCATGTTTTAATGAAAAGTGGTGGAAATAATGGATGATGGGCACAGAATGCTAACAAAACTCTGAGACATTTACAATTACACTCCCACCACAGGTGTAGCTTAAAAACTCAAAATACATCAGTGATATACCTCAGTTTAAATAGATTTTTGTGTGTGGTGGTGGTGTGGGTTTCAGGGATGTTTAGGTAACTATAAACGAGTTAACGTTCACTTTTCATAAAAATATTTAGCTATCAGTTTAAATGCTTCAGTTTGTTTTCACTTTATAATATATTAAAACAAATGGAAGCATTTAAACTGATATAATACTGTATATCCATTTAAATACTTAAATATTATATTATATTTTATTATATTATAATGAAAGCCTAATAAAAAATTGATCTCACAAGGGGATTGTTTAGGGCTCCTTGCCACAAAAAAATCTTGAAACCACCTGGTATATAAAATCTAGGAAATTCTTAAGCAATAAACATGTAATTTTGATGGTTTAATACTGTTTTTTGTTAATAATTGACTGTACAAAACACATTATGGTTGTTCCAAACCATCATTGTAACTGCTTATATTATATTATTATAAATTAGAGGGAACATTGCTTGAGATTTTCTGAAGAACAGAGCTCAGGTGGACGGAAACAAAACAAAACGGTTGTGGATCATCCAGATAACCACACAGTATTAAGAACCAATGGTTCACTAACTTTTGAATGGGATTATTTTAAGAAATGTAGCTATTTTTTGACTTGTGAATTATATGTAAACATCTTTAATGTAAAATAACTCAGGACAGTACTAAATAAAAATGTGTTAAAATTATTCACATTTTCACATATTCTGCAAGTGGTTCATATACCGTTTCGTGCAACTGTATATATAACAAACATTTCTATAATTACTTGGGTCTATCAACTTGTTTGTAGGTGACTAGATCTCTATATTTTTCATCAGTTTTTTCTTTTTTTTCTACCTTTTGGCATTGTCCAGAAGGATGAGCATACTGGCTCCTCCATCATCTTGGAAACTCTCATAGTGATGGCGGTCAGCATTGCCGATAAGGTAATCAAAAATGGCTGTGTCGATAACATCCAGGAGCCTTGGACCGGCATCATAAGGGGGCATTTTCTTCACGGCCTCGCAGTAGCTCTCATCATACTCCCACCTAACACACACAACACAGCCATTGATCGACACAATCAATAAAAACAGACACATCCTCTTGAACAGTGTTCATCAATTCACTCCATCAGCTCTGGATAAATGTGAATTTCTCTTTAAAGTCTGGGAGAAATCTCATTCTCACTGTGTTCCAGGTGTCTGATGCTCAGCGCAGGTTTATGGGCTCTGAAAACCCATCAGGTCACCTGGCAACGGCTCAGAAACAGAACAATGACCACTGCGCTCTGCAGGGGGCTGATGGGATGTTCAAGAGCACAGCGCTCTGTCAATGTCTACACCGAGTCAGGACATTTAATAAACATACAGATAAAGATTAATTGCGGTTTATGTGAAAAGGAAACAGAAAGACAGCATTTGGGAAAAAAGGACTGATTTTCCTTTTTGAAAATCTGATTTTCTTACCATTTACACAGTAAGACCCAAATGTATGAGCAAAATTTCCCACACCGCTACATCAATAGGGATTTTTAGGGGGCCACCCAAGTGAAATCTAATTATCTGATGTGATTTGTGATGCAACCCTGTTGTTCTTTAAATTAAAAAATGCTCAATTTAGAGCAACTTGGAGTACACAGATGAGGAAAGGAGGAGGATAACACAGAAAATCTGCAAAATGACACTTCTCTTCCTTAAATAGAGTGCTGCAGAGATGACATTTTTTTGTAGGCCAGGTAGCATTGCCCTGGTTCCCAGAACAAAAAGCCAATAGGATTTTTTGTATTACTGTAGAAAATAAGCTCTGACTGTGACCAACAAAAGTTGGTTTCTTACACATTTTGTTCATCAAGATATTCTTCAAAAATTTACAAAAATTTCTCAAGACTTCACCATTAGGCTTCCAACAACTCGTTCAATAATTAATATGTACTCGTAAAGTTTAAGGGGATAGTTCACCCAAAAATGAAAATTCTGTCATCATTTACTCACCCTCAAGTTGTTCCAAATCTATATACATTTCTTTGTTCTACTGAACACAAAGGAAGATATTTTGAAGAAAATTTGTAACCAGGCCACTTTGGGGCACCATTGACTTCCATAGTAGGAAAAAAATAAAATAAAACAAATACTATGGAAGTCAATGGTTCCCCAAAACTGTTCAGTTTCTCACATTCTTCAAAATATATTCCTTTGTGTTCAACAGAACAAAGAAATTTATACAGGTTTGGAACAAACTAAAGGTGAGGAAATGATGACAGAGTTTTCATTTTTGGGTGAACTATCCCTTTAAGTTAGAATAATTTGCACGAGCACAAGGTACAAACAGAACTCAAGAAACGGACTATTAAATAGATGACAAGCCACTTGTTAGCAGGCTTGCTTATCGTCAGTGTTACTGGTGTTACACAGTGTTTGGCCATACACTGATTACTTGCCCACTGCGGCCATCCTGTCCTTTTGTTTTTTTATAAAAATAAAAACCATTTTAGTTGGACATCGGATGCTACTGAAAGTGTGTCTTCTGCTTCATATACAGCACGAGCTGCAGAGTCGCAGCACAGTGCAGCAGGAGTCAGATTTCACTTATCATGTGACGAGAATAAGGAGAAATGACTGACGGGATGATGGCGGAGGATTTGGTGAGCAACAAGATTTGCAGTGACATCCATATTTGACATCCCTACCCCACCATGACATCCCTACTTGTTAGCAACATCCCTTTTCAAAACAAAACACATAAAAATCTAGAACACAAAATTAAAAATAATAATGAATGTGGTGTTCCTGATGTATTTATGTCATAGAATAAAATATGAAAATATCTTGAGCTTGTGTTCACCACAGACCTTATTTCAGGTATTCAACCAAAAACCCCCCAAAAAAACAAAAAAAACAGTGAGTTTGGGATGATTGAACAAGAAGTGCAAAAATACTACATTAAATTTCCAAGTTTTAGGTAAACCTGAACATATGAACAAGGACATATTTTGTACAAACGGAAAACCATAATGCATCTCAGTACCCACTCCCCTCCCTTTTTTTCAGGTTTCAGAGAATTACAGACCAAAATAATTTATGTGTTTTTTGCTGTTTAAATAGTAGTCACAATATGAACTGATTAGTAATAGCCAAACCAGACTCATGTTTCATTAAATGGCTACTAAAACCAAAAGTTTCCAGTAAAGTGTCAAAGATAGAGATAAGGTTAATTATATGTAAAAGGGTTTCGTGCATTTTATACTGATCTGTAGCATCTAGTAGCAGCAAACAGAGGAAATGCCCTCAATGTTTTCCAAGAGCTCTTCAATCATGGGTCCAAGATGAACATGCACCAAAACACTATCGACCAGAAAATGGCATCAATACTTTTCTGAAGTCACTCAGTTCCCTTCACAGATGCATTCATATAAACTCCCACCCTCAATTCAATATTTATATTTTTCTTCCAATATTTCAAGCATCACAAACAGTGAGCTTGCTGTGCCTGGTACAGTGTTTGTGCTCTTCTCTTTACATCTGTATTCAGAGTGTCCCACCTCTGGTCTGTTAATGTCCTGTTTACAGAATTTGCAATATTTTCCACACAGATGACATTTTGGGAAATTACTGCAATGCAGTTTGTGTGCAAGTCCAAAGAAAACAAAAACAAAAACAGTTGACTGGTGCATCTCTATTTAAAATTTAATTAGAGCCTGCCATGGAGAGACAGGAGGAAATGAGACTGGAAACATTCTGGAGACCAGGGGCTGGATTCTCTTTTTAAGAAAGCAGTTAAGAAAATTCTTAAGATAAATTCTAAGAAGTTCTTAAGAATGTTCCAAAGTGCAATTCTTAAAAAAATGTAAACAGTTCTGAAATATTTCCTTAAGACCATCTTAATTTTTACTTAAGAAGAAATTGAAAGGTGTTTATTTGATTGAAATTGCTGAAGACTCACTGGATGAAACACACCTCAAAGCCCGTCACTGCCTGTGGTTTACTGTAGATATAATAAGCGCGCAGACTATTTTCGTTGTGATTGTTCGACTGGAGTTAATCACTCAGCATCATGTTTTTAATGCACCGTTAAAATTGTTATTTGTCAGTTATGATGCAGCGTTCGTTCCCATTCATTTGTTCTCAGTCTTTTTCACGCTCTCTTTAGAGTTAATGCGTCCTGTATCTGTGTAAGTGGACTATTTACTTTTTTCCTGCATGTCATGTGCGGGTCTCTGTACTGGTTTGAGTGAGCGCATCATATGCATTGCGTATGCGCAAATGATCAGTCATTCTAATTTCAGACTTTAAGTCTGGAACACACCAAGCCGACACCGACGAACTAGTGGCAACAAAAGCAGACTGCCGGGTTGGCTCACGTCGGAACAAGACATTGGTTCAAGATCAAAACGAAAAAAAAACAAATTATTCGCAGAAATTAAGCAAAAAGGTTTGCTTGTTGTTTATTTACTCATTTATTTAACAATTTACTTCATTTTATTATCACGGGAAATGTGGCCGATATGTGAATCAGTGTCCATTTTGCGAGCAACTGGCCATAAAGGAAAATACCACGTCGCAATATTGAAAATATTTCTATTTTAAACCATGAAGGCGAGCTAGTGGATCTCACACAATCAATGTGCAAACTTTGCATGAGAATTATGCAAGTGAAGAAGTCTCAAACTCCAGTCAATTATTCACTACAGAAACTGAAAGTAAAAACTGACTAAGCTTTTGGCATCCGACGCTGAAATAACGGCGCATATTCTCTCAGAGACAATGAGAGATTAATCTAATTTATTTTCTTGATATTTCTTTTGTGGCCCATAGTGAGAAAAAAAATAGTATTTTTGTGAATCGAGATGTATTTCATGTTAAACAAGTTGTTCTTTAAATGAGGAGTAAGCTATCTAACTCATATTTTATTGTCCTCGCCATTTATGCTGTGATGCTTTATGATATCGCAGGGCAAATGAATTGCAATATTAATTTAATAATAAAAGAAGCATTATAATAAGAAAAATAATTTAATAGCCCTGCATGCCCGTCCGCTATATGCCACTGTAAAGGGATAAATGGCGTTTGGGCACGGCATCAAATCGATTAACTGTTTTATCCAAATCCTGCATGGACCATTCAGTGTTCAGTATTGTCTCATGATGTTTCTCATGTGTTTTCAGTCGGCGCAAGCAAGAAAAGTTTACTAGACTGTGGACTAGCTTTGACTCTCTGCTCAGCCGGATTTTTATGGCCATGGATGGTGCGCGTGCATGCAACGAACGCGTCTTTCCACGCTCGGGCAAAGGAGTATTTTTGAACGTCTTGCGCGCTCAGGGGGCAAATGAGTATCTTTGAAAGGCTTGCGCGCTGCGACTCATTCAGACGCTGCATAGAAACAGCTGCTGTTGTGACTCTGGAAAGCTGAGTTTACAGACGCAAAATAAAAACATATGTATTTTTAATAATACATTTTTCAAATTATATATAGGCATTCACAACAGATATGACTATTTCCAGACCAAAGTAGTGTCTGGAAATAAAACGAAATATTCTGGCACCTTTGATTGGGTGGGCCAGCCATCAATCTGGGTGGGCCAGTGCCGCCTTGGCCCTTCTGTAGCCTCGCCACTTGTGTACGTACATGTTTAAGATGAAATTTACAGAAAGTTTCATAAATGAGACCCCTGAACAATGCGGTAACCTCATGATTTATCCCAAAATAATAATGGTAATAAAAATAAATCCAGAAAGGTAAGCATGATATTCAGGGGCCATATTTACAAAACATTTTTCTCCTAAATAGCAGTAAAAGTTCTTAACTAAGAGTTTTCTCTTAAAACGGGGTTGACCTCGTTGCTATGGAGTATACACACAGTGATTGGCTGATGGGGAGGAGTCAGGGATTTAATCATAGAAATATTGTAGAATGAGGTGTCGTGTTACCATATTAAAATAAAGGTTTTAAAATACAAATGTTGCATTGTTCAAATACATTTTTAATAAAAATGTTGCCATAGTCAAAATAAAATGTTGCCATATTGTTGCCATAAAGGTTTTAAAATGTAGGCTAATGTCACTAATTAAACTAGTATAGAGTTAATTGTCCACCTCTTGGATATCTGCATCTCAAGAGAATGCAGAATTCAAGCGACAAATTACGTTTTATAAACAAAGTTTGGGAGGAACACATTCAAACAGTCTTTCTAATCAGCTCGAGAGGAGGTATTTACAGACGAGAGCAGACTCGCCTATAGTTACTTAGACAGTTTTCTGCATCCCTCCGTCAACTTGCTCCTCACTCTCGGCTGGGGATATAAGGAGAACTCTGGGTTTGGGCTAAATTCCTTGGACAGCACGCCAAATACGCTTATTATATATATATATATATATATATATATATATATATATTTTTTTTTTACTCTATTCAATCATTTGTAAATGCAAACTCATGAAAACCATTGCTACAGGTGATCGGACAATATTTATTTATTTGTTAAAGGTTTTTTTTTTTGGCGTCTCATCGTAGATTCAAATCTATAAATCAAAATGCATTGCATTTATGAAGAAAAGGTTCAGCACCCAAGGCTCTATCGTTATTCCCTCAATGGTGTTCAGTGTCTTTGGGTGGATTAGGACTGTTTGTGATTTGCTCTTAGTGATTTAGGAGTCCTCTTGACTACTCCTAACTTTTCACAGATTTAGGAGCTAGTTTTAGCCTTAAAATGCTTTGTGAAATACTCTTAAAGCAAAAATTTAGGACTCCTAAAATAAGGACTGACACGCCCATTATTTTTAAGAGTTTCATTGCGCATTACATTTAAAATCACCTGCTCAAAACTATAACCCAAAACTTAAAGCAGTGTTTGCTTTTGGTTTTGTGTTTGTAGGTTTAGGAAAAAAGTGTGTCTCATTTCAGGAAATGTGTCTTAGGTGGTGGTAAAACTAAAAACCCTACAGTCTTCACTGAGAATTTCATTTTTCTTTGCTGTTCTTTCATTTTGATCAGTTCCTGTACCACAGCCAGAATGTGTGAAAATGGCATGCTGGACCATGCTATCCTTGGCTAACCCAAAGACCACAAGTTTAGCAATGCTCAGTGAAAGTCCCCATTGACCATTAGATACTCATAAACAGCCCCACCACAAACTTTCAGGCTGAAACTACGCTGAACCACTAATAAACATATCAGTGTTCACCTGTACACTCATTTGAGTCAAATGTTAAAAATAGATGGTGAAGGGAGAGAACTAGTGAAAGATTTGAAAGAGAATTACTATACCTGGCGAGTTTACCCTCTCGATATGTCCGACCCCACGGGTGTCTGTGTTTCTGTAAGGGCCAGACATCAGGGAGCCACAGGGTAACCGATCCCTCCATCACATCCCCCTCTGCACATGCAGGCTCAGTCTCACGACAGTAATAACACTTCCCATAGAAACATGTATTATTTCCTACAAGAAGAGACAAGATGAAAAAAGATGAAAAATGGAAGGAACTGTGCTGCTCGTGAGAGGATTGTTTTGAAGGAAAGAACAGCTGGTTATGAATCTTCCCCACAGGGAACTCAAATATACTACTTGACTGAAGCAATACTGTTCACCAATATACCTTTTATTATGTGACATTTATCAATGGAAATTCAATGGAAACTGTCCATTCAATGGGTTGTACTTCCTTAAAGGTTTAAGCCTTGATGAAGAGAGCGCAAGGTGCTGCAGCGGCGAGTAGGACAGTGATGCACGCGTAAAGGAGTGATTGATTGTTCACGGCACTGTGTACAAAAAAATACTTCACTACACAATTATTTCGTTATTTTCGTTTATGCTTATTAGCATTAGGCTATACAGAAAGGTCTGATTTACGCACTTACTTACATTTACATTACATTTATTCATTTGGCAGACGCTTTTATCCAAAGCGACTTACAAGTGAGGAATACAACAAGCGAGTCGCCATGAGGCAAATAGACAAAAATGAAAATTCTGTCATTTACTCACCCTCATGTTGTTTCAAACCCGTTAAAACTTTTGTTCATCTTCTGAACACAAATGGAGATATTTTAATGAAATTTGAGGGATTTCTGTCCCTCCACAGACACTTTGACACTTAAAAAATTTAATAAATAGATGTAAAACATGATCGCTTTATATGATGAACAGATTTGATTTAGGCTTTTATTCACAAAAAAACATTCAGTTTTGGCAGATAGGAGCTCAAGCATCTTTGCTTGATGTGCAAGAACCAATGAGGTTCATTCTCGTGTGTTACGCAGCACGTTTGAGCTTCCACAAGAACCAATGAGGTTCATTCTCATGTGTTACGCAGCATATTTGAGCTTCCACAAGAACCAATGAGGTTCATTCTTGTGTGTTACGCAGCATATTTGAGCTTCCACAAGAACCAATGAGGTTCATTCTTGTGTGTTACGCAGCACGTTTGAGCTTCCACAAGAACCAATGAGGTTCATTCTCATGTGTTACGCAGCATATTTGAGCTTCCACAAGAACCAATGAGGTTCATTCTTGTGTGTTACGCAGCATATTTGAGCTTCCACAAGAACCAATGAGGTTCATTCTCGTGTGTTACGCAGCATATTTGAGCTTCCACAAAAACCAGTGAGGTTTATTCTCGTGTGTTACGCAGCACGTTTGAGCTTCCACAGGAACCAATGAGGTTCATTCTCGTGTGTTACGCAGCACGTTTGAGCTTCCACAAGAACCAATGAGGTTCCTTCTTGTGTGTTACGCAGCACGTTTGAGCTTCCACAAGAACCAATGAGGTTCATTCTTGTGTGTTACGCAGCACGTTTGAGCTTCCACAAGAACCAATGAGGTTCATTCTTGTGTGTTACGCAGCACGTTTGAGCTTCCACAAGAACCAATGAGGTTCATTCTCATGTGTTACGCAGCATATTTGAGCTTCCACAAGAACCAATGAGGTTCATTCTTGTGTGTTACGCAGCATATTTGAGCTTCCACAAGAACCAATGAGGTTCATTCTTGTGTGTTACGCAGCATATTTGAGCTTCCACAAGAACCAATGAGGTTCATTCTTGTGTGTTACGCAGCATATTTGAGCTTCCACAAGAACCAATGAGGTTCATTCTTGTGTGTTACGCAGCATATTTGAGCTTCCACAAGAACCAATGAGGTTCATTCTTGTGTGTTACGCAGCATATTTGAGCTTCCACAAGAACCAATGAGGTTCATTCTTGTGTGTTACGCAGCATATTTGAGCTTCCACAAAAACCAGTGAGGTTCATTCTTGTGTTACGCAGCACGTTTAAGCTTCCACAAGAACCAGTGAGGTTCATTCTTGTGTTACGCAGCATATTTGAGCTTCCACAAGAACCAATGAGGTTCATTCTTGTGTGTTACGCAGCATATTTGAGCTTCCACAAAAACCAGTGAGGTTCATTCTTGTGTTACGCAGCACGTTTAAGCTTCCACAAGAACCAGTGAGGTTCATTCTTGTGTTACGCAGCATATTTGAGCTTCCACAAGAACCAATGAGGTTCATTCTTGTGTGTTACGCAGCATATTTGAGCTTCCACAAGAACCAATGAGGTTCATTCTTGTGTGTTACGCAGCATATTTGAGCTTCCACAAAAACCAGTGAGGTTCATTCTCGTGTTACGCAGCACATTTGAGCTTCTGCTAGAGGTTTGTTCTCGCACATCAAGCGAGTTCGGTTGAGCATCTGTTTGTTTGCTGATCAAGGTTTATGTGTGAATAAAAGCCTAAATTACATCTGTTCAGCATATAAAATGTTCATGTCTTCAGAAAATTTGGACTCATTATGAACTTTTTAAAGCCTCAAAGTGTCAGTTGCGTAGCTGTCAATAGACGGACAGAAAGCTCTCAGATTTTGTTTAAAATATTTCATTTGTGTGCTAAAGCTGAACTAAAGTGTTATGGGTTTGGAATGACATGAGGGTGAGTAAATGACAACAGAATTTTCATTTTTGGGTGAATTAACCCTTTAAGCCTTGTTCACACCACCAGCATACATTTCAACAGAGAGTTAGCCATTTCCGATGACGAGTGACAGTTTGTGGCAGGACATAAGTAGGGTGACCAGACGTCCCGAAAAATTCGGGACAGTCCTGAAATCTAAACTGTTGTCCCGAATCCCGAATCTGGCCCTAATTGTCCCGAAAATTATACTAAAGCAAAATCTTGAGAAGTTATTGTCTGATAAACATTAAAAACTGTCTGAGGAGGTTCGTCCTGCAACCAGCCCCCGCCGCCTGCTCATTGGCTGCAGCATCTTTTTTCTAAGTTCTAAAAAAAATACCGTAGGTGGCTAGGCGCGAATTTAGATATGCATGCTCTTTTTGTTTTAAGCCTTGATGAAGAGAGCGCAAGGTGCTGCAGCGGCGAGTAGGACAGTGATGCAAGCGTAAAGGAGTGATTGATTGTTCACGGCACTGTGTACAAAAAAATACTTCACTACACAATTATTTCGTTATTTTCGTTTATGCTTATTAGCATTAGGCTATACAGAAAGGTCTGATTTACGCACTTACTTACATTTACATTTACATTACATTTATTCATTTGGCAGACGCTTTTATCCAAAGCGACTTACAAGTGAGGAATACAACAAGCGAGTCACCATGAGGCAAATAGACAAGAAGTGCTCATAATGCAAGTTATAGGCAGTGCTCAGATTATCATAAACTACAATAGAGAGGGATTAGAGGAAGTGAAAGGATAGGAATAAGTGTCAATGGTTTTCATGATGAGGTTAAGTGCTCACGAAAGAGATGGGTTTTCAGCTGTCTTTTGAATATTGCCAGGGATTCCGTATTCCGGATGAAGGCAGGAAGATCATTCCACCAGCAAGGGACAGTGAATGAGAATGTTCTGGAAAGTGATTTCGTGTATCTCTGTGATGGTACCACAAGCCTTCGCTCCTTTAATGAGCACAGGCTTCTGGTAGGAGTGTAGACTCGTAAGAGTGAGTGGAAGTAGGAGGGTGCTGAGCCTGTGGTAGATCTGTAAGCAAGCGTCAACGCCTTGAATTTGATGCAAGCAGCAAGTGATAACCAGTGAAGAGAGATGAAGAGAGGTGTGACGTGGGCTCTTTTGGGCTCGTTGAAGACTAGACGTGCTGCTGCGTTGTGAATCATTTGTAGAGGCTTGATTGTGCATGATGGCAATCCAGCCAGAAGTGCATTGCAGTAATCAAGCCTAGAAATGACCAGGGCCTGGACCAGAAGTTGTGTTGCATGTTCTGCTAGAAAGGGATTGATTTTACTTACAAAAGTCATTATTATTTTTTTTTTCACAATGACATTTGAGTTCATGATTTTGTTTTTTTTTTGTTTTGTTTTTTTGTGGCAGACTAAAGACTAATGACAGACTGTTTATCTTTGAATAAAAATATGTTTGGTTCAGGTTTGAAATACATTATGTTCTTATTGGCTGAAATTACATCCCGAATTTCAGCCAATCTCATCTGGTCACCCTACACAAGTGATATGACAAAGTGGAGAAATGTTTACACTTTATGCAGATTAAAGGGATAGTTCACCCAAAAATGAAAATTTGATGTTTATCTGCTTACCCCCAGTGCATCAAAGATGTAGGTGACTTTTTTTCTTCAGTCGAACGCAAATTATGATTTTTTTAACTGCAACCACTGCCGTCTGTCAGTCAAATAATAGCAGTAGATGGGAACTTCAACTATAACAGTAAATAAAACTTGCTTAGACAAATCAAAATTAAAACCTGCGGCTCGTGACGACACATTAATGTCCTAAGACACGAAACTATCGGTTTGTGCGAGAAACCGAACATTATTTATATAATTTTTACCTCTAATAGACCACTATGTCCAACTTCGTTCAGCTTCCTGTTAGTGAACTGTCTTAACTGATAACAGGTAACATTAAGACTCTTCCTACTAATGATCTTTATTAGGGTCAAGAAACTAATGATTTGTCAAATTCACAAGACATTTTGGCAAACTAGCCAGTTTAAATTCTATTTTGATAGTCATCTGGTTAATGATTTAAAGGGGACATCTCATGAAAATCGGTACCTCTACCAAACCAGAAAATGTGAAAAAGGTGTGATGGAAATATTTATGTACTGGTTTTAGAAATATGCAGACTAAGGATGCTCAGATCAAAGATCATGTAAGCTTACTAAAGTCACTTGATTAGCTCAGCTCAGATCATTATAAACCAATCACAAGAACAAATCAAATTGAAAAGACTAGAGTGACATTGATTTTTACTCAACTAAGGTTTAAATGTGTATGTACCTTTCTATTCATTGAGACTCGCTTCGTTGTTATGACCAGTGATCTCCCGGCCGTAAATAAAACTTCATTTCTACAAAGAGCAACTTGGAAGTCGTGTCAGGTATATGCTGCGCAGCTAAATAGAAGATCCTACGCTCAAAAGACAACAAGTGTAACAGCCAAGTGTGATTGAGGTAGTGATAGTAGCTTCTTGACGGGACGCCGTCACCATACTTCAGGGAAGCATTGGATTATATTGTAAGTATTCAGGAATTCAGGGAATTACCATGAGATACTGTAGAATTTTATTAACAACAAGGAGTTGTTTAAATTGTCAGTGGTGAAGTCAGATTTGTATTGAGAATTTCCACGACAAAGGACAACCCAGTAACTTTGTTTTGGTAAGCCTTTTTTTTCAAGCATGTGAAAAACGAGCCGCTTAGATTAGTGACGTAGGAAGGGGATCTTATTATAATATTACCGCCGCTTAATTTGCACGTTTCCTCCCATGGCGCCGCCATTGTTTTCACAAGTGACAACCGTGTACCAGTTCTAATGCCATGGCAAAAGTTCGAGCAAAGCATGCTTATTTAGAGTCTCAGCCTCAGAGGAGACAAGAGAGCAGTGGATTTATTTTCAATGAAAATCCCCCAGAAACAGTAAGCAAAACCTACTTGTGTGCGCAAATCTATTCAAGCTGCAGTGCTTTCTCAACCTTGGACAGTAAAGTCAGTGCTGACTTATATGTTTGTACTGTACATTTTACCAATGACTGTTTTGAGGACAATTCACAATACGATACTCAGGGTTTTTCCTGGCTCTAAATGAGGTGGAGGTGGTAAAATCCTGATCA
Source organism: Chanodichthys erythropterus (assembly GCF_024489055.1). Lineage (NCBI taxonomy): Eukaryota > Metazoa > Chordata > Actinopteri > Cypriniformes > Xenocyprididae > Chanodichthys > Chanodichthys erythropterus. The sequence continues at coordinate 33,103,247 of NC_090224.1, read as the reverse complement.
CGAAACCCTTTTACAAGCACGAATTTAAGTTATTTTAATATTAAGAGAATAAGATTTGTATTTTGAGAACACTATCATATATACAGTGTTTTCCACAGGATTGTGTGTTTTCTGTGGTGGTTGTAACTCTGTCCTTATAGGGGGGTTCGGGGGCATGCTCCCCCGGAAGAAAATTATGTACATTTTAAAGATGAATTCATTAATCTGGTGCACTTTGAGAGTTCAAAATTAAGAGCTCCAACCCATGTTCAGTGTGCAAACTGAACAAAGAAAAAGTTTTTACCTGAACTTTAAAGGGGACTCTATAGGGCTTGTGTGACATTTAAGTAGGCTGCTTTTAAATAAGTATCTAAAATAAAAGTTTAAGAAAATAAAAGACAGAGCTGTAGTTCACCGACAAACCACGCAGTATCGCGTTCATTATCGAAGGCGATACATCTGCGATATGAACGCGGTATTGCGTGGCTTATCAGTGATCTACGGCTCTGTCTATTAAATGCCGCTCCATTTGAAAGCAGGTGATGGCGATTTAGCGGTAATCAGGGAACCGGCTTTACTGACGAAATGCGCGTGACAAAAGCATTCGATACATCGCCCAGCCCTAACTAAAACTGTCACTGTTTCAATACATCATTGTTGGAAAACACTCATCAGAATAACTTCTGTTAAGCTTGTGTATATTTCATCCACCAGCAATTACTTGGAATGTTATTTAGTATTACTTGTCCGGCTCAACCCGCCGGATTATCTGATGCCGATATAACCGCGATCCATGCATCACTTTTGTGTACTTTCGCAGAATGTCCTGAGCGGCTCCATTCAAGGCCAGCAAGTTGTAGTGCCGGAGTGAAATTGATTTTCTGTTGTAGGGATGGGCGAAACGGTTCGAAAATGGACACAGGCCGGGAAGCTGCAACGGAACTGTGATAAAGAGGTATCTGAGCATGTGACTGCCTGTCTGAGTTTTGTGAACACTTGGAATGAAATTTGATGGAGGTGGCCGCCTTGTGATTCTCTATGCAGGAAAAACCCTGTACTGGCTTTGACCAAAAACTTTTGCTCAAAGGTCAGGAATCAACTATTCTAGAAATCAGCAAGGACCCTTCAAACTGTAAGTAACGCATTTAATTTTTAAACCAGTAATGACAGTTCAATTTATAATGAATAATCCTAGTATTTTTTCTTCAAAGAATGCTCTCTTTATAATGACTGAAGCTGTTGATTTCTGGACACTTGCCAAAACTCCCATTATAGTGACACAAAAAAAAAAAAGAATCTCTTGCTGTATTTAAATCATGTTTGCATCGTTAGTTACAGTGAAAGCATTCTGTGAAATAGCAGAAATTGCATTGCAATGACGAGATCACTGCCTTCACATGATTAACAGACATCAGCTCAATGCTCATCACTGCAACCTTCTATGTGATAGGAATAGATCTAAATATAATGCAATAATCAACACTTTTCACAAATCGCTAATCTCGACAGCTGTAATAGAGCTTCCACAAGAACCAGTGAGGTTCATTCTCATGTGTTATGCAGCACATTTGAGCTTCTGCAAGAGGTTTGTTCTCGCACATCAAGCAAGTTCGGTTGAGCATCTGTTTGTTTGCTGATCAAGGTTTATATGTGAATAAAAGCCTAAATTACATCTGTTCAGCATATAAAATGTTCATGTCTTCAGAAAATTTGGACTAAACTGCTCAATGCACAATCTCATTATGAACTTTTTAAAGCCTCAAAGTGTCAGTTGCGTAGCTGTCAATAGAGGGACAGAAAGCTCTCAGATTTTGTTTAAAACATATCATTTGTGTGCTAAAGATGAACTAAAATGTTATGATCTTGGAATGACATGAGGGTGAGTAAATGACGACAGAATTTTCATTTTTGGGTGAACTAACCCTTTAAGCCTTGTTCACACCACCAGCATACATTTCAACAGAGAGCTGGCAATTTCCGACAACGAGTGACAGTTTGTGGCAGGACATAAGTGATACGACAATGTGGAGAAATGTTTACAATTTATGCAAATTAAGAGCTACTTTCAGGAGTGACAGCCAATAGGAGTGAAGACTGTCAGTAGACTTCGACCGTCTGAAGTTCAGACAAAACAGAACAGCTATTTTATAGTGATTTCACAGTTCTTTATGATTTTGTCAGTAAACATACAGTACATGAATGAAAAAAAAAAAATGATTCATACATTGATAGTTCCTAATTATGATATAATGAGCAGTTTAGCACAGATGCAGTTAATATTAAAACAGTGTTCTCTTCCTCCTAATGATCTTTTTAGGGTCAAGAAACTAATGATTTGTCAAATTCACAAGACATTTTGGCAAACGAGCCAGTTTAAATTCTATTTTGATAGTCATCTAGTTAATGATTTAAAGGGGACATCTCATGAAAATCGGTACCTCTACCAAACCAGAAAATGTGAAAAAGGACAACCCAGTAACTTTGTTTTGGTAAGCCTTTCTTTTCAAGCATGTGAAAAACGAGCCGCTCAGATTTGGCTCCCCTAGTGACGTAGGAAGGGGATCTTATTATAATATTACCGCCGCTTAATTTCCTCCCATGGCGCCGCCATTGTTTTCACAAGTGACAACCGTGTACCAGTTCTAATGCCATGGCAAAAGTTCGAGCAGAGCATGCTTATTTAGAGTCTCAGCCTCAGAGGAGACAAGAGAGCAGTGGATTTATTTTCAATGAAAATCCCCCAGAAACAGTAAGCAAAACCTACTTGTGTGCGCAAATCTATTCAAGCTGCAGTGCTTTCTCAACCTTGGACAGTAAAGTCAGTGCTGACTTATATGTTTGTACTGTACATTTTACCAATGACTGTTTTGAGGACAATTCACAATACGATACTCAGGGTTTTTCCTGGCTCTAAATGAGGTGGAGGTGGTAAAATCCTGATCACGAAACCCTTTTACAAGCACGAATTTAAGTTATTTTAATATTAAGAGAATAAGATTTGTATTTTGAGAACACTATCATATATACAGTGTTTTCCACAGGATTGTGTGTTTTCTGTGGTGGTTGTAACTCTGTCCTTATAGGGGGGTTCGGGGGCATGCTCCCCCGGGAGAAAATTATGTACATTTTAAAGATGAATTCATTAATCTGGTGCACTTTGAGAGTTCAAAATTAAGAGCTCCAACCCATGTTCAGTGTGCAAACTGAACAAAGAAAAAGTTTTTACCTGAACTTTAAAGGGGACTCTATAGGGCTTGTGTGACATTTAAGTAGGCTGCTTTTAAATAAGTATCTAAAATAAAAGTTCTTCTTTGACAAAATTACATTCCTTAATAGCCTATAAACAGGTTTACTCCCTTAAAACTAAAATTGTCACTGTTTCATTACATCATTGTTGGAAAACACTCATCAGAATAACTTCTGTTAAGCTTGTGTATATTTCATCCACCCGCAATTACTTGGAATGTTATTTTGTATTACTTGGCCGGCCCAACCCGCCGGATTATCTGATGCCGATATAACCGCGATCCATGCATAACTTTTGTGTACTTTCGCAGAATGTCCTGAGCGGCTCCATTCGAGGCCAGCAAGTTGTAAGTGAAAGTGATTTTCTGCAGTAGGGATGGGCGAAACGGTTCGAGAATGGACACAGGCCGGGAAGCTGCAACGGAACTGTGATAAAGGGGTATCTGAGCATGTGACTGCCTGTCTGAGTTTTGTGAACACTTGGAATGAAATTTGACGGACATAATTCTCGTAATTCTCTATGCAGGAAAAACCCTGTACTGGCTTTGACCAAAAACTTTTGCTCAAAGGTCAGGAATCAACTGTTCTAGAAAGCATTCCGTGAAACAGCAGAAATTGCATTGCAATGACGAGATCACTGCCTTCACATGATTAACAGACTGTCATCTGCTCAATGCTCATCACTGCAACCTTCCATGTGATAGGAATAGATCTAAATATAATGCAATAATCAATACTTTTCACAAATCGCTAATCTTGACAGCTGTAATAGTAAAAACGTGGTAAAAGTATTCAAAAAGATTCCACATGTAATACTTATTTCAACTGCAAAGATGTCATCCAATCACAGCAGTGGGTGTTCAAGTCTTACAGCAGACACGCCCCTTCAAACAGGGTGCTTCTCAATATCCCTCCTCGTTTCCTCGCTCCTCCTTCCTCCATCCTATGACCCGGAAACCGATACAGCTCAGCCATCTTGAATGACATCTCAACAAGGAAAGGAAACGAGGACGCACAAATAAGAATTGAGAAGCACCCACAGTGTTCAAATCAGAGGGCTGAAATCAGGGTAGAAAAAATTGCCTTTTATTTCTAAATTATGACAATTTTTGATGTAAAAATCATATTAACATTTTAAGTGCACCTCAGGAAACATAATAAAAAATCCATTTCATGACCCCTTTAATATATACAACAACACTCTCCATCAGCAGACAACTAATTCGTAGAACATTATATCTTAGTTTTACCCTCAATATTTATCATCTGTGATCACATTTTCTAACCGTATGTCCAGACGTGCAGTCTACCAATAACATTAGAGCAAAAGCACTATAAACACCTACAAGTGTTCTGCATCAACAAAGTCGCTGGTAGTGTGAATAGGGCTATAGTCTTGTATCATGAGTAATTTCCATGTTTCCATCACCAGGACACTTTTAGAAAGATGCATTTTCACATCACAACATCTATCATTCATAGCATTCTCTTTTAAGTCACCAAAAATTATACATAATGCCACTTTGGCGAGGGTTGATTATTGTGGTTTCAATGATCAACAAAACTGTGGATGGTTGTTTTACATGTTGGTCAGATAGCATTTAAGGCTGGATTTACACTGCAGGTCTTGATGATCAATATCCAATTTTTTAGACGACGTGCTTAGTGACCTGTATCTGATGTCTGCATTTTACACTACACTTGGAAAAACCTTTCTAATGCAATAGTTACATCTGGACATCAAAAAAATACAAATTCTTCATGACAGTGACTATGTACTCAGTTCTGCTGGAAGTGTGCGAATGGAATAATACTCAGGTGGTAGATATTTATCAAATATGTCACAGCTTCTGGGTTTGAATCTGCAGTCGTATAGGTTTTTTTACTCATTAAAACCAAAATGCGTTCATCAGTGATTGTATACCAAGGGCAGGGACATGTTTGTGTGTATTTTATTTTATGGTTTCAATGGAACGAATGGGTAGAGGCTAAAGCGTGCATCTGTGCATGAGACGCCGTCACTGACAACAGTGGCAGCGAGCACTCAGCATGATTTCAAAAGCAACACATTTCAACCTCAGATTGCCTTTTATTTAACACAAACTAACAAAATGAATACTCTGCTAGTCAACTAACGTTTCATTTGTTATGCCAGCAGTTATATCACCCTGTAGCCCAAGACAGGTTGCCCACTGAAGCTAAGCAGGGCTGAGCCTGGTTAGCACCTGGATGGGAGACCTCCTGGGAAAACTAGGTTGCTGCTGTAAGTGAGGCCAGCAGGTGGTTTTCACCCTGTGGTCTGTGTGGGTCCTAACACCCCAGTATAGTGATGGGGACACTATACTGTCAAAAAACACCGTCCTTCGGCTGAGATGTTAAACCGAGGTCATGACTCTCTGTGGTCGTTAAAAATCCCTGGATGTCCATCGGAAAGTGTAGGTGTGTAACCTCAACATCCTGGCCAAATTTACCACTGGCCTCTGTCTATCATGGCCTCCTAATCATCCCCATATACTGATTGGCTTCATCACTCTGTCTCCTCTCCACCAATAAGCTGGTGTGTGGTGGGTGTTCTGGGTCAATATACCTGCCGTCACATCATCCAGGTGGATGCTGCACATGGTGGTTGAGGAGATTCCCCCTTCCATATGTAAAGAGCTTTGAGTGCCCAGAAAAGTGCTATACAAATCTAATGAATTATTATTATTTATTATTGTTATAGGTATTTCCGTACCGCAAAATATAAAAAAAAACAAAAAAAAACAAGTGTCATATTTACATGGGGAATAACCGATCTACTTACAAGGCAGGTGCAAATGCACGTTTCTGATTCATATCATATATATTGATATATTTCCACAAATGAATGAGGCCTGAAACGGTGAATATCGGAATCCATGCGCTTTTTCCTGCTTACATGGTAGTGGCTCATATTTGGCTCATACTAGTACAAGCTCTAAATTGGACTAATCTTTATTATGACAAACAAATATCTGGTTTTGTGACACTTTGCCCCAAAAACAAAAACATCTAAACAATGAAAGTACTTTGGGTTGAATATGCCAATAACAAAATTCATGCAAAGTGAAGCACTTCTGTTTTTGCTACAATCTCAAAAGTGGTGTTAAGAATTGCAAAATTGTACTGGTATCTTATGTACAATTGAAATTTAGTAAACAAACTAGAAAATTGCTGTATTTAATATCATGAAATCGCCAGGTGTGGAGCACAATTTTCTGCCCCAGAACCTTCTTTTCTGTGTCGAAGTATGTATGAAGCGTTTCCAGAATGGAGAACGAAGATGAGAGAATGTGAAAGAAAAGCAAGAAAAGCAAAAGGGTGAAACTGACCGTGCATCAGGAAAGTGCTCAGCAGTTGATCTGTAGCTACTGGCTTTATCTCTGTTCGCAGATTCATAAACCTCCCCACCACCAGGGGTGCCCTCCTAAAGCCCAGGATCCTGTTGGAAGTTATCAAAGAATCTCATGACTCATACAGTAACGACACATCAGCATACAGTTGGTTATCACGCTAGGCATAAATGCCATGTAATATGGACAGGTTTTTTCTGTGCACTACATGTGATAGTGTTTCAATGACATAATGAATCATATATTGATCAAGATTACGATTAGGGATTTTCAGTGAACTAATTGTGCACCTATGTCAACTAGAGCAGGGGTTTTTGAACTTGGGTCTGGGACCCCAGGGGGCTGTGTGGGTCAATGGAAAAGTTCAGAGAAATATATTATAATAAATAAATAAATATATAAAATACAGATTTACATCATCTGACATTATTACTGTTGACTGTTATTCTGTACTATAAAGACTGGTAATCATGAGATTAATCAATTATTTTATTCTATTGGCAGCTACAGTTAAGCATATTCTAATATTCAAATTTTCCAGACAGTATTTTACATATTTTCATTCTCCATAATCATTAAAATAGACTACCGTTCAAAAGTTTGGGGTAAGATTTTTATTTTTAGGTTTTTTTTTTTTTTTTGATGATTTTGAAAAAAGTTCTTATGCTCACCAAGGCTGTATTTATTTGATCAAAACATGCAGTGATATTTAACATCATTACTCCAGTCTTCATTCACATGATCCTTCAGAGATTATTTTAACATGCCGATTTGCTGTTCAAGAAACATTTCTTATTATTATCAATGTTCAAAACAGTTGTGTTTCTTAACATTATTGTGGAAACTTTGATATTTTTATATTCTTTAGTCATCATGGAATGATGGAATAGTTGATAAAAAAAAAAAAAAAATCGAACTGGTGCTGCGTTCATTCCGTAAGTAGAATAGGGAAGGCGTAGGACATACAGCGTGAGCTTTTTGAAGAATACGAAAATGCGGTTTTGGTGGAAGCACTCGCAAGATGACCATTTGTTTATATAAAGCATATTTATTTAAATTTTTTTCCAAAATGACCGATCGTTTCACTAGATAAGACCCTTATTCCTCGTCTGGTATCGTTTAAAGCCCTTTGAAGCTGCACTGAAACTGTCATTTTGACCTTCAACCATTTAGAGGTCATTGAAGTCCACTATAAGGAGAATAATCCAAATAATTTCTTTTTGATTGAAGAAAGAAAGACATGGACATCTTAGATGATATTATCAGGAAAATTTTATTTGAAAGTGAACTAATCCTTTAAGCCATTACGTTGTTCTTTTGGCGGTATGTTTAGGATCATTGTCGTGTGAAAGGTGAATGACCTCTTCAGCTGTCTAGCAGAGGGACACAGATTTTCCTCAAGACTTTGGATGTACATGGCAGCATCCATTTTCCCTTCAATCCTGACCAATCACCCAGTCCCCACTGAAGACAAACACCCCAACAACATAATGCTGTCACCACCTTGCTTCACAGTAGGTATGGTGTTTTGGGTGGTATGCTGTGTTTGGGGTCAGTAAGTATACTTTTGAACAGCAGAGTAACTAGCTGCCTATATTTTAAGAAGCAATATACTGTATTTGGGGGTCCACATTAAAAAGTTTGAATCTCCCAGCAGAAGAGCATGTTTTACTACTGTTTTGACCCAAGGTTTTATTTACAAAGTTTTTCTAGACAAGCTGAGCACTGTAACCAATCACAGACATATCAACTGTGTCCATGCATGCAGAAGTGAATCTGAGGCCTAAAGGGATCATTCAACCAAACATGTCTTTCCAAGTCTGCATGCAGTTATTTTTCTTGTGGAATACCAAAGGGCTTCAATTTCAATCTGTTTCTCACACAAAGCTATCGTACTGCTTCAGAAAACATATAGGACACCAATAGCTAAGACTTCTTTTATGATAATCCAGTGGTGTTTTTTGCTATGTTATTTTTGAAGCTTCGTAGCCATGGTCACTAAAAACATTTGTATGGAAAAGAGTAAACAACTTTCTGTGTGCCACAAAAAAATTAACTTCATATGGTTTTGGATTGAGTCATGACATGAGAGTAAGTTGGGAGTAGCCAATGGAAATAAGAAACACTGCCTGACAAAAAGCTTTAGTTGAAAGCAAAGTTGCATGTTTGTGAACAGTCAATAAGATCATGCTGAACAGGAAGACAAGTCATTGTAGTTTTGGTCAGTAATATCGTTTACAAGTATACAAAGTCGTAGTTAATAGTTAGCTAATAGTGAGAATTGGACCCTAATCTAAAGTGTGACCAAAGATGTTGTTTTTTGTTTGTTTGTTTTTTTAAATCGGGTAGACAAATATATCAGTGAAGTTTGAGATTACATATGGAGACGTGAAGAAACACTGCCCAGTTGGAGAAATGCACAATTCCTGTGTGTGTGTGTGTGTACATTACCTGTCCAAGTGGAAAGCAGCAATTTCTGCATTATGCCGATCATACCCTGCATAGGGCTCTCCCTCGACCACATAATCTCTAGCGTACCTAATAATGAGAGACAATAAAGTAGAAATACATATAACACACGCAGACAATATAAGAGAAAAGCAAAAGACAACAAAAAGATGAAAACAAAAAATCTTGTTTAGCTGTGTCCTAATGAACTCAGGCAATGTGCAAGCTTAAATTAAATTATTAGTTTTTGCCTTCATGTCTCAATGTCTGTAGTGTTGTGTTGTGTTGTGTATACAAACTGAATTCTCATTGGACCAAATTCCACTATATTAACTATCAGATCTTTGATTATGTTCTGACTGGCTGTAATCGTGAGGCATCACACAGCATTTTCACATTCAGTATGGACACTGATATGATTACAGTAATTAGTATAACTAGTCAATCCATGACATCCTGACATAAATTTACACACACTCCTTTACTTTTATTACTTGTTCCTTAAATAGCAGGATGTAATGAGCAAATAATAGTTTCAATACCCCAGGACTGATACCTGGACTGCATCCAACACACACAACGCCCACATAAGTCTTAACGCAAGACCGATTTTTCAGCACACACTTGTTTGGCAGACTGTACATTATTCTATTGATAAAACCACATATAATGAAGCGGATATTACACCCACAGAAGACATGAATACTGTGGCCACGCCATGCTGCCTGGAAACCTGGAATATTTCTTTTTACCTGTTCAGAATTTATTGACTTAATTGAGACTAAGAGTGCTGCTGCCGCAAAAAAAAAAAAAAAAAAAAAAAAAGTAAGGTAAACACGCAGTCAGCACGCAGACAGCATATTCTTCCAGGTCATTTTGAAACTACTGACACTGCAGCAGATTTTTAAGAAGAAAAAAAAAAAAACATGGCTAAAAAGGCTTTATTATAAAACCTTATTTCTCAATCTTGCTCCTGCAAAGTGCAAAGCTCAAAGCAAAAAAAAAAAAAAAAAAAACTAACGCTGCAATCCATTCAATGTTATTCTGACTTTCTAACCTCCTATTTGGAAGATATTCCACATTCCACGTTGAATGGCACACAAGTGGCATGCCCAATTCAGCTGTTTGGGATCAAAATGTTCAGTGCAAATGGATTGTGTCTGGATGTGAAGCCATTAGAGATAAGGTGTGTCTGATCGATGACCTTAGAGATTAAGGACACCAGGAGAGTTTCCTCACTTATCTAAAGTCCCTGTAGATCCATGATAACTCTAATAGGCTCAGACGAGAGCAGGCAGCTGAACTCACCTGAAGTAATGACAGATCAGCTTTGTGCTTTATGTGCACATGCTATATTATTCTAGAAATATACTGGTAAAATTTTACAAATAGGTTCAATACTATTATTTTATGATACCTAATGCATCAACTAAAAATCTTTTACAATGTTTATTACTGCAGGCTGATGTTAATTTACAAATAATGTACTAAGTTACTAATGTTCATTTTTAATTCATCTAATTTTTATTAATACAACTTGAAATGTTAAGAATTTTTTTCAGCAAGGATGCATTAAATTGATCATAAGTGACAGTAAAAACATTTATAATGTTACAAAACATTTCTATTTCAAATAAAAGTTAAACTTTCTATTCGTTAAAGAATCCTGAAAAAATGTATCACGATTTCCAGAAAAATATAAAGCAGCACAACTGTTTTGAACACTGAAAATAAGAAATGTTTCTTGAGCAGCAAATCATCATTTTAGAATGATTTCCGAAGGATCATGTGACACTGAAGACTGAAGTAATGATGCTGAAAATTCAGCTTTGCAGTTATTTTAAATTGGAATAATATTTCACAATATTACATTTTTACTGTATTTTTGATCAAATAAATGCAGCGTTGGTGAGCAGAAGACACTTCTTTCAAAAAATTAAACACATTTTACTGATCGCAAACATTTGAATGGTAGCCTATATGTAGAAAATACATTAATCTAGTTTAATAAATGCTGTAAAAGTTTTGTTTACTGTAAGTTCATTATTCATTGGTTATTGCCCTAATTATTATTATTTATTTATTTTTACTTTATGTGTTGGTGGTGTGTATTACCACAATAGGAAAAAAAGTGAAAGGAAGAGAACATAGAATGAAAAATAAGATCTTTTTTTGGGTAAAAAAATATGTCTTTTCCTAAAGGAAATGTTCATTTGTATAATTGTATTAAATGTGTTTGAATTTAAAGACATAATAAAGTATAAAAATGCATGGGCATGAAACTGAATTTAGTCGTTTCTTTCCTGTTGTGATGTATAAATGAGGGAAACGACTTCTCGAATGACAAAATGATGTTGGACGGTTGTGGTTCGCTATCGCAACAGGAAATGTAGGTCATTGGCGGTATGTCTTTCAGCTTCACTGCACCTAAATTCAGGCTAACAGTTGTTTTGTTATTAATTGTTTGTCACATTTTCCGTTGCTTCCAGTTTGTATTTTTGTTTCATATTCTACTACTCTTGTTATGCTCTTTGCTTTGCTACACATGCTCAGACTTTGCTACAAATGCTCAGACAAGTCTCTGAAAGGTGCAGTATAAATAAAAAGGACTATTATTACATCTCTTATTCATTCATTTCTTTTTCTATTTCACTCACCAAGTTTTCATTCTCTAATTTGCTCACTCACTCTTCCCCTCACTCTCCCTTTCGCTAAATCACTCACTCCTTTCATTTTAACCTCATTGACATTCTCATTACTTTCTCTCTTTCGTTCCCCATCTTAATCATTTTCTCCTCACCTCTTGGGTTTGAAAACCACTTTCTGTCCTCCGTCGAGCACCAGCAGAGCCTTCAGCTGGGTGCCTTTATAGCCCACATCCGCCCTTTCCACGTGAGCGGTGGCCAAGGCGTTCAGCACAGCGGCTAGCTCGGGCGTTTCGTCCGGGTACACCTCCCGCGGACCCACCCACTGGGCGGCCACTTCCCAGGGCGACTGCAAGGTGTGTGTGAGGCGTGCGCCTTTGGACAGGGCCAGGCTGGCTTCCATCTTGCGGAAAGCCCGGAGATCACGCCGGCTGGCGGCCGATCCCTCCCCTCCATCCAGCAGGAAGACCTTGGCCAGGCCGAGGAGAAAGAGCACAGCGCACAGCACCACCACACGCTGCTTCAGCTTCATCACCTCCCACAGCCAGACGCCCACCACGGGCCCACCACGCCTGAGTCTGCCAGGAGACACGCACTTACGCCTGGGACATGGCACTGCCCGCTGTCTGACCAACACCACCACCTGTCAGACTGGACAGGAGTGAGGACGGAAGACACTACCTGTGAGAAGAGAGAGCATGGTTGTCATTTTAACAGAGCACAGTTTTGACTCAGGATAGGTCTATCATGAGCCAGTGCTGTTATTTATCAAGGCTTTGAACAAAACTTTACTGAATAATGGGCCTCCTTCATGAAACTTTTGTAAAATTTGAAGTAATTTGTGTGTAAAATTGACCTTCCTGAAAACGCTCCTCCGGATTCACAAATGCTTCGTAAACGTAGACAGGTGAGCAGCTGTTTGGATACATTCACTGACAGAAAACTAATCATGTTATATAGCTCAACACAGTAAGACTTGATTAAATCTCATGATTTACCACGAGTACCATGTTTTACCATGACTAATATTGATCTAGCTTACTGCAGTGTGCAACAAGTGTCTCATAGTAGCCGCCGAGTAAACGCCGAGTAGCATTATAACAACCCCACATACGCTTGAGCGTGCTCGTCTGCGGCATAATAAAAGCTCCACTGCTCTCGAGCCGTGCATTAGCAATCGCTCCAGCGGTCTCATACTACAGTAATATTAATAAATCTTTAATACATTAGATCATCCATGAATATGATTTCTGCCCAAATCCCATCGGATTCTTTTCTACCAGCTGTAGATGTGAAGACAACACCTCCCATAATTCCGCGAAATCAAGGCATTGAATAAGCGACCTCTAGTTGCGAAAACTACATAGGGTGCCTTTAACTTCTCCATTGTTGTTCATTAGTTGTACAAGTAGGATATTGGTCAGTGTAGTATTCGTCCCATCTCTCCTCCAATGATTGGACAGTGACAAGCGTTGCCTATTACCCAAAGTTGAACACAAAAAAAATAAAAATAAATAAAGACTACATTTCAACTCGTGTAATATTATTATGGTACATAGTGCATCAAAATGTAGTGTCATCAATTTACCTAAAAGAACACAGAACGTTCAAATGTTTTACGCACCATTTACACAAGGTGTAAATTTCTTTCGTACCAACTAGGGCTGTCTGGATATTAGATTTTTCACACCACTATTATTGTGGCCACAAGAATTCACAATGTCGATATATCACGATATCTACAGAATCCTTGGGGGGAAAAATGTATCAGTCAAATTAATTTTTACTTTTTTTATTTAGTTTTTCTTTTTCAGGTTTGCTCCACATTTTTTTAAAGTGAAATTTAAGGCTTTTTAAGACCTGAAGAAATAAAAATTAATACTAGCCTAGTAGCCTATAAATTAGGGCTGTTACCAATCAAATGAAATCATTATCAACAAAATCCATCTTTGCAATACAGAGGTGACACAGTATGAGAAGTGGCATTAATATATTTACACAGCATTTACAATTTACCTACATAAATTTAATTCAATATTTAAATATGGAATTATTTCTAATTTTAACTTTTTAATTAAAATGTAGGTGGCAGCAAGTCACCGTCTTAATGAGTTCATTCATTCATTCATTCATTCATTCATCCGATTTGTTCAAATGATTCATTCATTCAGGAAGGAAGCAAGTGACCATCTTTATTGAATAGGTCATTTAATCATTAATTATACTAACTGAATCCACATTTTGAACGAATCAGTTTAACAAAAACATTCCTGTCTGTTGCACGACACTCTTGCTTGTGTGATATTGTACATCATATCATATGATATAAGTTAATGACAAAAACTAGTTGAGGCAAAAAATGCTGTGTATCTTGAATTTTGAGGGCATATAACTGCATGCATAGCTACATCACACTGAGTAAGACGAGTAAAGAAAACGCAGTACTTATTAAAAGAATCACCCTTTATTTAAATATATGAACACAGAAAATCGCTGTTAACAGTTTAATATAGCCTAACATTTCCCATTCCATGACTAGTAAAATAATCGCAACTTACTCTCTGTAAAATGGCGTAATCCGCAGGGTGATAGACACGGAGGTGGGTAAAAAGATTGGTGGTGTTACCACCCTTCGCACTGATGTAGCCAGGCAAATTCAAAAGAGTGTTTTCTTTGAAGCCGGAAAACTCTCATACTGTTGAGCTTATTTTATTCTGGAGTGGACAGAGCCTCTCACCCTCTTCTCGGAATAGAGAACCCCAGGGATGACGTGTTTTTGTAGGCCAACCCAGAAGTTAGTGGCGCCCGGGTTCCCTCGATTAAAATCCTATGCATTTTTCCCATAGACTTTTGGAAAATCGCAGAAAATAAGCTCTGTGTTTAACAAAGGGTTATGACACTTACACGTTTTGTCTATCAAGATAATCTTTACAAGTTAACGCAACATTTATAGATTTTGAAGCCTAAATAAAGTCGTCAGATATAAAAAGCTAACAGTGAGCTATAAATGGACTGCACATGGTCGCGGATCAACGTCACCACCACCAAGTATCCTCAAACTTTATTTAGAAAACAACTTTATTTATAAACATGCTCGCTGATTATGATCTGCGCTGTGTATGAATACTTTTTCATGAGAAATGCTGCCCAAATGTCCCGTTTTTAATGATGACGTCTAAAGTCCCCGCCAAAGGAAGTAGTCCCTTTTAGCAATTTGTTAGCAACCGCCGATTTTAAGACACAGTAAAAGTTTAAAATAAATCACAAGTGGGTTATAACTGGTGTGTTTTATGTCATAGATTAAAACGTGAAAGTATTTAGAGGCTTTGTTTACCACAGACCTTATTTCAGGCGATTTAGCAAAAACCAATTCAAAAAACCCATAGACTTTATGCCGTTGGATCCGGAAGTCCTAAAATGCTAACTCGCTTCTGGGTTTTGCCTACAAAAATGCGTCATCCCTGAGGCAATCTATAGCTGTGTGTGCTGCGTCTTCTTGTTTGACAGGTGTCAGCGTTAAAGTGCAATACTGCCACCTGAGAGGTCAACCAGGTACTGGCGCTGGAGTATTTACTTGTCATGATATCATTAGAGTCCTATTCATTTTAAATATTGTGGTTATCGCCGATACCGGTATATTGCCACACCCTAAATTAACACAATGTCAATATTTCATGCTTTGAATGTCACGGCTATCGTCAATACCGGTATATTGCGACACCTCTAGTACCAATTAACATTTTGAAAATACGAACATTTTCACGAATCTGAAAATTAATTACAGAACGGCTTTACACAATTTACACAAAATTTGTTCTGCTCATGTTTCATGAATGAGGCCCATGAATGTGTAGCGCGCCTCCCATCCAATAACTGCGATAATCTTTGTGCTTTGTTACTTTTGATATGAAACAGCTTTCAAATTCTGCCAATTTTAATAAGAATTTCCAACAAACATCATTTTGGAGCTCTTAAATGTGGTGTGAAAGTTCGCTGTAGAGCCTCGTGGATTGATCATCTCTTCTGCTTTACTACTAGTAATATCACGAAACAAACATGTATGAACATCCGAGGGTATGTTAAAAGATACAGTACAACTTAACAAAATCTGTATCATGTCATATGTACAGGGATGGAAACTCATAAGGGGTGAAAAAGGAGACAAAAACGTGAGACATCTCCCCAAGAGGCTCTAGACGGGCATACCTAAAGTGGTTTGCAGAACTTCGCACACTGGATATAAAACTCCACGTCTTTAAATAAGAGAAACAAATACATTTTAACAGTCACTGGTTGCCACCTACTGGCATAACAATGTAATAGATACAATCTTTACTTGAAGCGTAACATTATTTTCAAAGGTCATTTACTCCTTCTGATCGTGATTACGCGGCACAGTTGAATTTTACCCACATTTGGTGGGTGTTCATTTGCATAGAACATCCTGTGTGTGTAAAAGCAAACTGTTTAATTACGTTGTGGTTATGACATTGTAATAGTAGCGCTCAACTAAAGTTTTATTTTTTGGCAAAATGGTAATGTTAGTGGTGTTATACAAGTTGTATTTGGAATAAAAGTACACTAGCAAACGTATAATGCTAACAACATTACATAACTACAGGTCGGCCATGTCAGGCTAATTAGTCCCAAGCCTGACATATCGTTACTTATGCCAATAAAGGTTACCATAACGCTACTTTATGTGATTTTTATGTTAAGGCATGCAGGCAGATCTCCCAGAGATGGCTCTCTTCCGTCATGTTCAATCTTTCCAGGATCGTTGCACAGGCAAAGCCATTTTAATCAGCTTACATTTGAACCTTTAATAATATAGTAATGCACCAAATGACAGGGTTTCCTGTATCAGGGACAAAAATTGGCATGTACTGTACCTGATATATACTTATCGATATCAAATTGAATCAATATTGGAACTGAATCAAACCAAATCATGAAATTTGTGTCGACACCCAGCACCTATTGGTACTGTCTGACTGCCGTGAGTCAACGCAGACAGACATGACACTGACAGGCGCAGAACAAAATCAGAGCACTTCACATAAGAGCACTCAATGATGCAGGAGAGCTTCCTCAGTTATATAAGACATACCCGGATGTGTCTGTGTTAGCATTTCACATGACACTCACCAACTCAAATCCTGCGAACGTATGATTTGGAGTCCAGCCCAGTGTTGTGTTCAGGGTGGGGCTGCCACCTGTCTGCTCAGGTGTGTCTGTCTGTTACTGTCTGGACGAGACTGCTGTCTGGGGCATCTCTGAGCAGTCTTGATCTCCTTAAAGAAAAAGAAAGACAAAAATAAGAACACAAAGCTTCCAGTGCATCAATAATTACAGCTAAACTAGGTGGGTCAATGTAGAATTAGTTTATTCAAAAAGACATTAAAAATGCAAATCATACATACATTCATTTGAATGCACCTCTTATGATGAGCATGTTTTTAACTTCTGGATTAAAATTCAAAGATATATTTTGGGAGGAAAAAGAAATGTCAAGGTGATGCAGCAGATTTAATATCATGAAGAAAAAATGCAAATAAATAAACCATTAAAGGAGCAATATTTTCTGTCCGCTAGAGGTCGCTAGAGGCCTTTTCAAAACAAAGTCATAACTTGATGATGCCAAGTTTGAGCGCGGAATCTTGGGACATGTGGTCCCAGAATTGGGATAGGACTCGGGAAGAAATCATGTTCATGGATGTGATTATTAACGTTACTGTAGTATGAAGCAGAGCAGAACCGAGTGTTGTGGGAGCTGAATGAGGCCGCTGGAGCGATTGTGCAACACACACCTCATGAGCAGCGGGACTTTTATTATGCCACAGTCGCCGGCGCCGCTTCCACTTTTCCGGTCATGAGTATGAGGTAACAGCTCTGTTTATCATATTAGATACATTTGAGTGTGTTGAAAATGATGTTATAACGCTCGGCAGCTGCTGTGAGACACATGTTTGAGACACACTATAGTAAGATCGATTTTAAAATATTATATTAAATGCTTGATGGCTTGGCTTTAATTTTAAAAGGTGCCCTAGAACGTGTTTTCACAAGATGTAATATAAGTCTAAGGTGTTCCCTGAATGTGTCTGAAGTTTCAGCTCAAAATACCCCATAGATTTTTTTAAATAAATTTTTTTAACTGCCTATTTTAGGGCATCATGTTTCAATGAAACATTTAGAAAGACAATTTACAAATATCACTAAAAATATCATGTTATCATGGATCATGTCAGTTATTATCGCTCCATCTGCCATTTTTCACTATTGTTCTTGCTTGCTTACCTAGTCTGATGATTCAGCTGTGCACAGATCCAAATGTTAATACTGGCTGCCCTTGTCTAATGCCTTGAACATGGGCTGGCATATGCAAATATTGGGGTCGTACATATTAATGATCCCGACTGTTACATAACACGGTTATGACGCAATTGACAGGCGGCTCCTCACACATCCCGGAGCCTTGGTTAAAATTAGTTGGAAACATTTGGGATGTTGTAAGTACTCTATATAATGAACAAAATATATAACACTGGCCTAGTGGTTTTTACATATTTTACTGCAAAATTCTTTTTGCATCTTCAAAATGTGTGCACGCACTAAAACATTCCTTGAAAATAGTCTAAAAATGAATATCTTGAAAAACTTGCTACATATTTTAAACTAGATTTTAGTGACTTTTCCTCTTTTTCCCCTTTTTTTAAAAAAAAAAAAAAAAAAAAAAACATTTTTCACCGAACCTTGTATGCTAACATTCAAATGATTGGGGTTGGTAATTTTTTTTTTAAAAGAACTCTCTACATTTATTTGATAAAAAAATATAAAAACAGTAATATTGAAAAAATATTATTTATTTAAAATAACTTTTTTTAAGAAGTCACTTATTCTTATCAAGCCTGCATTTATTTGATCAAAAATACAGAAAATACAGGAATATTGTGAAATATGAATACAATTTAAAATAATTTTTTTCTCTTAATATATTTCAAAATATAATTTATTTATGTGATGCAAAGCTGAATTTTCAGCATCATTACTCCAGTCTTTAGTGTCACATGATCCTTCAGAAATCAATATATTATGCTGATTTGATACTCAGTTATCATCAATATTGGAAACCGTTGTGCTGCTTATTTTTTTTTATATAACCTGTGACACTTTTTGCAGGATTCATTGATGAATAAAAAGTTAAAAAAGAACGGCATTTATTCAAAATAGAAATCTTTTCCAACAATGTAAATATTTACAATATAATATAAATATAATAATCACATATTTCACAATATTACTGTATTTTTTCTGTATTTTTGATCAAATAATTGCAGGCTTGAGAGACTTCAAAAACATTAAAAATAGTAATGTTAATGTCACTGTATTTTGAAATATAATTTATTCCTGTGATGGCAAACAAGAATTGTGTGCTGCTTAATTTTTTTTTGTGGAAACCGTGATGCATGTTTTTTTCAGGATTCTTTGATAAATAGTAAGTTCAAAAGCCTGAAAGAAATTATTTTCTAACAATGTGAATGTCTTTTCTGTCCCTTTTGATACGTCCTTGCTGAGTAGTGTAATGTATACAAAAAACCTTGATCGAAAGATGGATTAGATTGACTCTGTCTTATAACAACAAGCCTGCAACATTCATGACGGATCTCAGGGCCTAAATTAAAGAGAAAGAGCCACCCAAGCAGAAGCATCGGTTTCGGCCCAAACTCTGCAATGCTGAGCTCTGGCAAACTCTCTCTCAGCACTTCCTGATCTCAGCCTGGGGCTTATCTGTGTGTGAGAGCTCTGGCACTCCAAAGACTTCTACTAAACACACACAGACCTTTACTACAGCGCTCTGTGAGCTTATATACAGTATGTGGAATCAGCCCACTCAAGACAACAGCATGCAGCCAATCGTTTGGCAGACATCCACAAAATACATCGCTTTGATTATATAACATAAGACGAAAATCACAATGCAACATTTTTTCCTCATGCTATATAGATCTGTGTCAATTCTCTCTGGTGCCTAAACATTTCTTTAGACCTGAGACAAATGCTCATCCAAGGCTCAATGATAAAGATGGCCTTAATGGAGTCAGTTTGAGAGTTTCAGGTCAATATATCTTATATTCTTTTCCTTAATCATTTGCGTGTGTGTGTGTGTGTGTGTGTGTGTGTGTGTGTGTATGTGTGTGTGTTTAATAATGCATATAAATGGGTTTTTCTGAAATGCTCTCAACAATGTTGTTGTGAATTTTGTTGATTTAAATACGTCACCAAGGTCAAGTTATCTGTCATTGAGTTTCATTATAGCTATAGAATCTCCAGCTATTATTGCAGTTCCGGTTCTTACATTTGTTTGGTCAAGCGATATTCCAAGAGTGCCAATTGAACTGAAATTGAGCACAGAGGAGTGGAAGCTGAGTGTTCAAAAGTTTGGGGTCAGAAAGATGAAATGCTTTTAAAAGAAGTCTTTTCTGCTCACCAAGGCTGCATTTAGTGCAGTTCAACAGTAATATGGTAAAATATTACTACAATTTAATATAACTTAACATATTTTGAAATTGAATTTATTCTTGTGATGAATTTTCAGCATCATTACATCAGTCTTCAGTGTCAGAAATCATTCCAATATGCTGATTTGCTGCTTTTTTTTTTTAAACATTTGTACGGAAAGAGGTCCATGGCACAATTTTTAATATTTCATTGGTGAATAGAAAGTTCACATAAAGTGTGTATTATCCATAATGAAAAAGCCCTGCATTTGTACACCACTAACCCAGAATATCTGTCTGGTCTTTAATCGAGTGATCAGCCCAAAAACGTTTATCATCAGCCACATCCAGGTGAGTATTTGTACACTCATCCTGAGAACCGGAGCGCCTGCAGCATATCCTGTACACGCAGGCACTAATGATACACAATCCGCCATTCATATGAGCTCCAGCTAGGCGCTAACACACGGTTATCACACCTACTACACAAACAGGTAGATTTGTACATGAAAACAGAGGTGCTTTTACATATAAGATAACGTTAGTCAGTAAGGTTACTACTCGAATGACTGGACCTCTGCTGTCATGCGTTTAAACACAACTAATATTGACTTTTAATACATTTACTCAAATAAAATGACATAAAACAGCTTGTTTAATATCCAAATGTTAATAAAAATGTGTTTTCCCTGTCGCTCAATTTTATGTATTTTATGAGCAATAGTGCTAACGGCGGTTAGCCAGCTAGCTCATAATTCCCTCGTTTTCTTCATATTAAAGCCAAAAAATGACCACAGATATAATCCAACGACAGCCCTGAGCTCACTAAGGGTGTCCCCTCTATATATGAGTGTGAGCCGTGCTGTGAATGAGTTTGAGTCATAGTTTTTAGTCAGAGCAAACCCGCACGGCTAACAAGCTAACAGTGAAACCGTGACATTTAAACGTATCGACTCACCCTTGCGATACTGACAAAACATTCAAACAGAAAAACCCCGACGGTCAGCCGCTCACACTTCGACACGTTTATCGTCGATATCCAGCCGCCTGTCGGTCAGGCTCCATTCATTTCTGCTGCTGGCGCGATTTGAGTGTCTGCTTCTCTGCGCGTCTCTTCCTGACTGTGTGTGAACACACAAACACACACGAACCCTGCGCGTCTTAAAGTGAACACGGCATATTAGTGTTTGTGGGTGCTTAGTTATAACAGAATTTAAAATACATCGAATAACTATCCTCATCTGGGTTTCAAATGTCACATAAATTAACAACAAATGCAACAATACTTATATATTTAATACAAATTCATAATTTATAGTAGTATTTATATAACATTGGTTATCTATCCATCCGTGTCTATCTGTCTGTCTATCTATCCGTCCATTTATCTATCTGCAGTCTAAAAAATGCTGGGTTGTTTCAACCCAAATTTGGGTCAAATTTGTCAATTTTTGACCAAAATTTGGGTTGAAACAACCCAGCATTTTTTAGAGTCTATCTATCTATCTATCTATCTATCTATCTATCTATCTATCTATCTATCTATCTATCTATCTATCTATCTATCTATCTATCTATCTATCTATCTATCTATCTATCTATCTATCTATCTATCTGTCCGTCTATCTATCTATCCATTCGTCCATCTATCTATCCATCCATCCGTCTGTCCATCTATCCATCCATCCGTCTGTCCATCTATCTATCTATCTATCTATCTATCTATCTATCTATCCATCTGTCTATCTATCCGTCCATCCATCTGTCTATCCATCCATCCGTCCATCCGTCCATCCATCCATCCATCCATCCATCCATCCATCCATCCATCCATCCATCTATCTATCTGTCTGTCTGTCCATTCATCTATCTATCTATCCGTCCATCTATCTATCCATCCATCTATCTATCCATCCATCCGTCTATCTATCTATCTGTCCATCTATCCGTCTATCCATCCATCCATCCATCCATCCATCCGTCCGTCCATCCATCCATCCATCCATCCATCTGTCTATCCATCCATCCGTATGTCCATCTATCTATCCATCTATCCGTCCATCCATCCATTTATCTATCTGTCTATCCATCCATCTGTCTGTCCATCTATCTATCCGTCCATCTATCTATCTATCCATCCATCATCATCTATCCATCTAGAGTTTCCATGTTTAATAGGAACATTCCATAGACAATGATTTTATACAAACTGTAGGCCTATATTCTGCCATCTAACCCTTAAACCTACTTATCACAGAAAGCTTTCTGCATTTTTATATTTTCCAAAACAAACAAAAAACATCACTTAGTATGATTTATAAGCTGTTTTCCATCATGGGGACCAAAACATGTCCCCACAAGGACAAGGATTTCAGATATTGCCATCTTTGTGCCATTTTGTCCCCATATTGCAGGGTTATGGGGACAAACACTGTGTTATGGACACACACGGACACACTCACCTTTGATTTTCTTCTAGTCTGTCTCTTGCTGAACAGCAGGGGGAGGTATCACACAGTGTAGAGCTCCATTAGAGTCTGTGTTATACATGAATATACAATTATCATTAATCTATAACATTCCTTATATTACTGTCATGTTGCGCTTAATCATGAACATGTGAAAAACTCTTAAAGTTCAACCAAAATGAAAATGAAAAATTATACCCACCCTCACATTCTTCCAAACCTGTATGACATAAAAAAACATATTTTGAAGTATCCTGGGAACTGGTTTTGGTGGTCAGTGACTTATATAATAAATATATATATATCTTGAATGACATGAGGGTGTGATGAGTAAATTATCTTTTCATTTTTGGCTGATCTAAACCTTTAACCCCTCTTTAAAACAAAAATCCTGTCTTAATCATCCTCATATTCATATTTTTAATGTGTACATAAACAAATTAAATTGCTGAGCTACAGCCTATGCCCTTTTTTTTAAGTGAATGACTTCAATTTGTTGCATGCTCACAAAAAAACCCCTTCATGTGTCTTCATGAGACTGTTTTTGTCCTTTTTAGTGCTCGACAGCTGTCGTCACCACCCTCTGTCAGAGTATTAAATGAGCAGCCTGGGGGATTGTAGCAAACTCCTTTTGTGTTCTACAAAAATTGTGTAGTGTTCACTGGAAAAACAAAACCTTACTGAAGCCCTTTCTGTGTAAAAATGTAGCTTTTCACACAAAAGGACATCAAAAACATTCTGCCCTCCTCCCATGCCCATCCTTTGAGTACAGTATGGTTCTCACATCTTTAAGAAACTCAGCTAAAAATACCTCACTGAAAGATAAAGG
Organism: Chanodichthys erythropterus; assembly: GCF_024489055.1. NCBI lineage: Eukaryota > Metazoa > Chordata > Actinopteri > Cypriniformes > Xenocyprididae > Chanodichthys > Chanodichthys erythropterus. The sequence continues at coordinate 33,079,760 of NC_090224.1, read as the reverse complement.
ATCACACATTTAAAAGAGCAGCACATCCAGATGCAGAGATTTTTATAGAATACTTGTTTTAATACAATACTAGAGACTAGTGAAATTCAACACAAGCTTAGACACAATGTTCAGAATGAAATACTAGCATACTGCTTATGAGTGTTGGAGTTATATAATCAGATTACTTTTCTCAAGTAACTATAAGTATTGCATTACTTTAATTAAATTTACAACAAAATATCAGAGTTACTTTTTCAAATAAGTAATGCTGGTTACTTTGTTTTCCATTTATTGACTGAAAGCTCTCCTGTCTCCATGTTGAGAGAAATAAAGTGCAGGTGTTTTGTCCGCCATGTAAACATGATGGTTATTGTAGTTCTAGACTAAATATGAGCATGCAAAAACAGATTCAGTATTCCTTAAAGGGTCATGAAACCCTAAACCAAAATTTCTGAGATTTTAACAGAGGTATGTGTGTTGAACACCATTGAAGACAATGTTAGCATGTGTTAGATTTAATAGTAGGGGGGAAATGGTTAAATTTTAGTTTTTATACGCTATTTTGGTCTTCCGGGTATAAAATCTTCATCCTTTCCACGTCACAGGCTGTGACGTGGCAGAGCACGATAGTGCTTTGATGACTCATCGGTGTTTCATAATTATTAACGAGACTGAGTTTTTTTATCCAATGAGAAGACACTCTCTTAATTATTCATGACACCACGTGGATCTTTCCAATGACGAGGACGGTTAACAGCACTAAACAGCGAGAGAGACTGACTGACTGACGGTGCGTGTCTGTTGGCGAAGAGCGAGCGGGTAAGCGTGAGTGTTTTCGGTTCATTCCTATTGAAGTTGATGCGCGCGTAAGTTAAATGTGACGCTCAACTTCCATAGGAATGAATCTAAAAATGCTCTGGTCGCTTGCTCTGCTCCAGTCGGCACGCAGCCTGACTGACTGAGCGTGTTGCAGGTTCGGCGCGTAGATCTATGGTATGTACGCAAGGTTTTTTTTTAAAGCGTTATATATATATATTTTTTTTTCAAATATATGCATGTATAGTGTGTATATAAACAACTATATATAATTACACGTGTACATAAATTGTTTTAAATAGAATTACGATAACTGTAGTCTGTAGAATATATGTAGCAGGGCATTCAGTAACTCTTGAAAAGACAAAAATAAAGTGTCAATGTATTTCATTAGATTTTAACTTTTCCAGTGTTTTTTTAAAAAAAATGTAGTATTTCCTCATGTTTTACCACTGATTTTTAGTGACAGTCGATATGCATGGGCTACTTGCGATGAGTTTCCCCCCTCCCCTCCTCTCCTGTCTTCTCACAGCAACCACGCCCATTTAAGTTGCATTTTTCAAAAAGATTGTGAGCTAGACTTGAGCTGAAAGAGGGGGGTTTCATGACCCTTTAAATAAATAAAAAAAGCAAACTGAGATTACATAAAGCTGCAATAATTATCTAATACAAATATACGTAAGGGATTAGTTCAATAATCTATCTAAATGATAATTACTCCAAGATTTACTCACTCTCAAGCCATCATATGACTTCCTTCTTTCTGATGAACACAATCTGAGTTATTTTAATAAATATCCTGATGCATCTAAGCTTTATAATGGCAGTGAGGGAGGATCAACGAGTGTGAAGCTGAAGAAAGTGCATCCATCCACATCCATCCATCATAAACGTACTTCACACGGCTCCGGGGGTTATTAAAGGCTTTCTGAAAAAAAAAAAAAAAAATCCATCTTTAACAAGTTATGAAATATCTAGCGTCCGCCAGATCGCCTTCTGTATTCAACATACAAAGAAAGTGTAAAACTCTTCCAGTTCAAATATCTGACGCTACGTCCTATGCGATGCCAGTTTACACTTTCTTTGTAACTTGAATACGGAAGGCGTTTTGGCGGAAGCTAGATATTTTACTTCATAACTTGTTAAATATGGATTTTTTTTACACAAATACATCGCTTTGCTTCAGAAGGCCTTTATTAACCCCCCAGAGCTGTGTAGTACATTTATGATGGATGAATGTGAACGGAGGCACTTTCTTCAGCTTCATACTCATTAATCCTCCCTCACTGCCATTATAAAGCTCGGATGCGTCAGAATATTTATTAAAATATCTCAGATTGTGTTCATCAGAAAGAAGAAAGTCATATACACCTAGGATGGCTAACAGATTGGGCTAATTTCAATCCGTTAGTCTTTGTTTCTGACCATCAATGATCCAATTCAACCATACTAGTTAGCAAAAATGACTATTTGTGTTTAACTTTTTATCTCAGAAATAATTCTTCTGTGATCCAGAATGAGAGGTTTGTTTCAGCTGTGCCCTCTACTGAACAGGCATGAATTTGCATTTCTTTTTGTGGTAAAGGAACATTACAATTGCCCAAAATATAACTTTTGTTAATTAAAATAAATAAATAAATAAATAAATAAACAAGCAAGCACAGCCCAGGTGACAAAAAGTAGTGCAAAAGTAAGTGTAACTTTCCATAAAAAGTAACTAAGTAACGCAGTTACTTTTTAGGGAGTTACACAATATTTTAACGCATCCCAATACTGCTGCTTACTGTGTAGTATACACCACTTATTGTCTTAAAAACATGAAACTGTATACAGTATGCAACAATAATTAATAGTAATATGGCACATTGCCATCACATGACCTCAATGTTGCATGCTTAAAGGGTTGGTTCACCCAAAAATGAAAATAATGTCATTTATTACTCACCCTCATGTCGTTCCACACCCGTAAGACCTTCATTCATCTTCGGAACACAAATTAAGAAATTTTTGTTGAAATCCGATGGATCAGTGAGGCCTGCATAGCCAGCAATGACATTTCCTCTCTCAAGATCCATTAATGTACTAAAAACAAAATGCTCCGAAGCTTCATGAAGCAGTGTTTTGAAATTAGCCATCACTATATAAGTCATTATTTAGTTTTTTTTGGCACACCAAAAATATTCTCTTCGCTTTATAATATTAATATTGAACCACTGTACTCACATGAACCGATTTAAATATGTTTTTAGTACATTAATGGATCTTGAGAGAGGAAATGTCATTGCTGGCTATGCAGGCCTCAGAGCCATCGGATTTCAACAAAAATATCTTAATTTGTGCTCCGAAGATGAACGAAGGTCTTACAGGTGTGGAACGGCATGAGGGTGAGTAATAAATGACAGAATTGTCATTTTTGGGTGAACTAACCCTTTAATTCTGTGAATGGGATCAAAGATTGTATCCAATTAAATCTGAAATAAATTTTTTTTTTGCATTTTATGTTTCAGTCAGAGTGTGCAGAGTGATTATCATTAATGAAAAATAAAACAAAAATCAACTGAAATAAAAATAAAAACTACATCTTCATACAGTTTGTTAAATAGATAATGTGAAATGTGAAATAGCAAACAAATCCCTAATGTGATTTTTGAAAATATATATTTTTTATACTTTAATTTTTAAACAATAAGATACTGTACTAACAACTGTGTCTGTAATGTAAATGATGAAACTAGACTAAAATTTTCATAACTCCACCGGCCACATGATTGCCACTAATTCGCCAGTATAACACTAGATTGTGCTGAGAAATGTAATGGCATTAAACATTTTTAATGAAACCAGTTTTCAGTTACGATAGCCCTAAATACTAAAACTACAATAAAAACTAAAATTGAACTAGAAAAGGAACATAATGGAACGTTACACCATGTCCTAACTAGACGCGATAACATTCCAGTGTCTAATCACACCAGATAAGACGCAACGCAACTATGAGACACGATAAAGTTGATCAAAAATCAGAGCCAATCAGAAGAGCTCGTGGGCGGGCTCTCACGGCAACGAAATCAATAAGTACCATAATCAAATTCATGAATATTACACCATTTTAACATTATTAAAAATACATACCGAGTTACTGAAACAATCTTTATCGTAGAATACACTTGTCAGTTCACAATGAGTTGACAGTTTGAACATTCTTGTTTCTGAGGTGAATTGTCCATTGTTGCTTTCAGTACGGCTATAAAAGACACACAAAAATAGAATCGTCACGTGTCGCCGTCGCGGCTAGTTAAGACAAAAAAAATTCTATAAAACTATAATAATAACCCTGGTCTTAACAATTAATGACTCAAAAAGACATTAAAAATCATGACTGATAAATGCAACTTGGGTTTGTATGCCAAAATGGAAATACAAATTCAGGCCAACAGCAATGCATTGTGTGATGCTCTCTTATATACTGTCTTTAGGCAAAAAAAAAAAAAAAAGTATGCATACAGAAAATTCACATACTACATACTAGTGATGTCAAAAGTACCAAATTTTAAAAATCTGACGCTTTGAGCGCTGTTGAGCGGGTTCGTAAACACCTCTGATTGGCCACTGTGTTCACGCACTCATCAGATATGTCTGTGATTGGCTACAATGATCAACGCATGGATACGGAAGAGGATTAGGGCCAAGCAATAATAAAAAAATAAAACCAGATTAAATCGAGATAAAATCGAGATTAAAGTTGTTAAATTTCGAGAAAAAACTCGTTAAATTTCAGGAAAAGTCGAAATAAAATGTTGAGAATAAACTCGAATAATCGCATTAAATTATGAAAAAAAAAAAGTCATTAAATTACGAGAACAAATTTGTTAAATTATGAATTTGTTCTCATAATCTAACTACTTTTTTCTCGTAATTTTTTCTCAAGTTTATTCTCAACATTTTATCTCGACTTTTCTTGAAATTTAAAGCTTTTTTTCCCGTAATTTAATGGGTCTATTCTCAACATTTAATTTCGGCTTTTTTTCTCAAAATTTAACAACTTTAATCTCGAGATGGTTTTATTTTTTTATTATTGCTTGGCCCTAATCCTCTTCCGTACATGGAAGCATTTGAAAGCGTTTGAAAGCAGGCGTCTATCAGCGGACCAGTCCTGCTTTCAAACGCTGCTGTGTCTATCTGCGTAAGCACTTGGTGAAGAGCATCATTGATGACTATTTACAACGTTTTTGAAGAGTAGATCATTGAAGCCAATAACAGACGTATCTGATGAGCGCGTGAACACAATGGCCAATCAGGGATGTTTTACTTCACAGCGCTAAAAGCAGCACATTTTTAAAATTTCATTACCGACTTGGTATTGAAGTCGGTACTTTTGACAACACTACTAAATAGTGCAGGAACAGTAAGAATAGACCTTTAGTATGCAATTCTGAACAAAGACACACTTAGCCAAAAGAAGAATACTAGACCCATGGATTAAAAAACAAACAACCAAAAGTGTTTATTATTTTTGTCCTGTCTGGAACCCAGGAGCACATCTCTTAGGTCAAAGGTCATAGCGCTACCTTGGGTCATGGGTCCCAGTGGGTGTGGGATCAGACAGTGTGGGTGGGAGCAGGTGATACAGGATGGCACAGAGTGAGACACACACACACACGCAAACACACACAATCAAATTCATTTCTGAAACAACTCACTACAAATCATTATCAGTCCTTTGTAACACCATCACATTAAACGTGTGATGCAGTGACGTTCAAACAGCCAAAGAAAGCGGCAGAGAAGATGAGAAGTCCATCTGTCAATATCACATGTGTGTATAATATCACACGTATTGTACATATAAAGACAGTGAAACCGAATAGCACAAAGTATGTTGGAGGATTTCACTGAAAAGACTGAACAAAACTGTAAACTGTATAGAGCGGGGAAAAAACCAGCAACAACAAAAATAACATTTATCATTACTGTAGTTACAGAAAAAAAAAAAATCCATGAAATAAATGTCATGGACAATTTCATTATTGTTCACAGAGAGAGAGAGAGAGAGAGAGAGAGAGAGAGAGAGAGAGAGAGAGATGTAGTGTGAAATAAACAACCGAGGGGAAAAAGAATCCAGAAAAAAAAATTAAAAAGGTCCAAAAATGTATTTCATGACAGAGGCAGCTTAGTCACGATTTCCACTGTTCTTCTGTCTCTGTTTATTAACCATTCCATTCCACCGTTTATTACTATTCCATGACGTCAACTGTTATCCATGTCTAAGGAACATTTTAGAGAAAGAAAGCTAGACAATGCTGTGGAGCCAATAGAATTGTAATTTACTTTGGTCCAAGTCCTCGCTGGAAAAGGTCGGTGACTTGTCAAGATGCATAAATCTAAAGTCTGGCGTGATGTTTACGAGCATACAACCACTTTTCCACTTCATTTAATTGGAAAAATTCCCATTTCAACACCTTTGTGCAAAGTTCATTTGATCACGACCACACAAGATCTTCCGAAACTTCACCGCATGTGCCATGACGACAGCTCAAACACGACAAACCAGCCTCACAGAACTTCACAGTATGAGCAAAAATAACATTTCTCCGTTCATGTAAAGGCTTTGTCGGCAGCTTTTCGAGTGTCTCATTCTGCTGATTGACTTTCGTTGCTTTTTTCACCTCTTGTCTCTTTTATGTGGCAGATCTCAGAGCTTCTGCACAACCCAAAGTGCTAACTTCTGATATTAAAAGCACAGAAGAAAATAAACGTATGTAAACAAAATACCTACCCCAGATCAGCTAACCAGTCACAACCAGCATTTCTCAACTGTCTCATTGTTGCCCCATATACTACAAAATCCTCCCTTTTATGTCAAAGACACCTTACAAAAATATTCTGTTTAAAGAAGACAAGCAACGCAAGACTTCCTCTACCTCAGCATTCAATCATCTCCACTCAAATCCACGCAAAAACACCACAAAGAAAATGGCGATAACTTGTTGATGAAGTCAGGCCTTGTATAAACCTGTTGCCAACTCCCCCATTACCATTTATTCGTGTCAATTTGGTTTATTATTGTTGGTCAAAGAAAGATACTGCAACACTTCAACACTCGGGAAGAAGTTTCTTGCGCACATTATTCAATCAAAGTTGGAATCATGGATTCATTTATTGCCCAAGATCTTTTCTCCTATTCTCAGAGAGTTTGAAACAAGACTCTGAAACTCAGTATGGCGTTCCACACAAATGGAAACAGTAGAGCTGAGCTTGGAAAAATAAACTAGTCAATGAAAAACAGAAGAAGAGGATCTTATGGAGCCCCTAATGGGTAAAGAAAAAATATGGGATGGAGGAAAAATTACTTGTCAATGCTTCTGCATTCTCTCGCAAATGTTTTGCATTCCAGAGAAATTTTGCGTTCTCTTGCTAAAGTTTTGTTCCACAGTGAAATTTGCAAACACAAAGTTTCTCAGAGGAATGCAAAACGTTTTGGAAGTGAACGCAAAGTTTCTTGGGAACAGAAAACGTTTTGCATTCCTCTGAGAAACTTTGCATTCGTTCACAAAGCATTTTGCGTTCCCCCGAGAAACTTTGTGTTTGCAAATTTCACTGTGGAACAAAACATTAAGCGAGAGAACGCAAAGTTTCTAGGTGTAATACAAAACGTTTAGGGAGAGAACGCAAAGTTTCTCTGGAACGCAAAATGTTTAGCGCGCGAACGCAAAGTTTCTAGGTGTAATACAAAACGTTTAGGGAGAGAACGCAAAGTTTCTCTGGAACGCAAAATGTTTAGCGAGCGAACGCAAAGTTTCTAGGTGTAATACAAAACGTTTAGGGAGAGAACGCAAAGTTTCTCTGGAATGCAAAATGTTTAGCGAGCGAACGCAAAGTTTCTAGGTGTAATACAAAACGTTTAGCGAGAGAACGCAAAGTTTCTCTGGAACGCAAAATGTTTAGCGAGCGAACGCAAAGTTTCTAGGTGTAACAAAACGTTTAGCGAGAGAACGCAAAGTTTCTCTGGAACGCAAAATGTTTAGCGAGCGAACGCAAAGTTTCTAGTTGGAATGCAAAACGTTTTAAAAGAGAACGCAAAATGTTTAACGAGTGAATGCAAAGTTTCTGGCTGGAACACAAAACATTTTGTGAGCGAACGCAAAGTTCCTTGGGGGAGCCAATATTTGTGTAAGAGCACAAATGCATCGAATTATTATTTTTCCTCTCATCTCATATCCACCCCCCACTACCATGTCCCATAAGATTTAGTCACCATAAAAACAAAAGATAAAGATGGACCCATTTAATCAAACATCCTGGTCCGGCGGGATAACGTCTCCTCCTTTAACACGAATCATTTGTTCTAAGCTTAACAGACGACATCTCTTGTTCCCAAAAGAAAATGATAAAGCTGTTCTCTAAATGAACAGAACCTTAATGGCTCAACGAGAAGAAAACATCTCCACCATCCTACTGAAGCCAAGTTGAGGTGGCGTTACTTTCGAAATGACAAAATATTATACATGTAACATGTTAATGTAACAGACAATTAAAATAGTCTAGACATGTGCAACTATCCCAGTAATACTGAAATAAAATAATAAAATAAAACCACATTAAAGCAAAACATTACATAAAATTAAATCATCAACAGCAGTAAACGAGGGCTGCTGATGCTGTGAAAAACACTAGCGCACAAGTGCCTTATCTCCTGCTCCGTCTCCCACCGTTCACAATATTCCATTGGAAAACCACTGGTAGATTGGAGAAAAAAAACTAAAAATAATAGTACTAAACACAAGCTTGGAGATGTAAACCTCTGTGCCCACTAACATTCACAGCTTGAAAAGTGTGTTTATGTACGTGTGTCCTCATAGACGACTCGTATTGTGAATCCGGAAGCGAACACACGATTCTTTTACTGTTTGATTGAACTGGTGTAAACCGGTGCTTATTGCTGATGTTTTGAAGTCTTCAAACATCTTGATGAGCTCTTCCTTTCTCAATCGTTTCATCCTACACACCGTCCTGTTGAACATTTCAGGTGTCTTCTAGCAAAACGAACATGTTTGTGTTGATATAAGCTAAAAAGAAAGCTACAGGATCCATAAAAGAGAACAGAAGTCGAATAGAAAACTCTGAAGGAGACATTCAGAAGAAGAATAGAGTCTTTTCATCTGGAATTCATTGAGTATCGGAGCCCTTTCTGGTTGCGTTTCGGAGTTGGGTTTTAATATGTGAGGGTCTTCCATTTCCTGCAGTTGAAAATCATGTGTTATGCTTGCATGAGCCTAACTCAAGTGTGCAAAGACACAATCAACGTCTTGTGTGATTATGCGTTTGAAGGTCGATTTTGGAGAGTCGGAGAGTTTCCAGGGTGTGCTTTGTCAGAGGAGGAGGAGCGTGGATTAGATTTACAACCAGTTAATACATAAAATTCAAGCAACAAACAAGGTAAAGAAGGTGTAAACAAACTCCAGAGGTCCATGAAGAGTCCATGACTCCTTAAAGAAGAAACCAAGATCCTCACTTTCTGGGAATCAGATGGAAGGAAGTGGAGGAAGTGTAAAGAAAATGTAAAAGGAATAAGGTCCTTTCAGGTCAGACCAGCAGAGGGGACACCATTGCTGCTGCGTCACGCTCTCTTTCACACACACATACACTCACACTCTGCTTGTTAAGGCAGTGGTGCTCGAGGAGTTTGCTGTGGGGTTCAGGCTGGGTGATGGCAGTGGAAAAGCTCCAACGCACACAAAAAAAACACAAGTCATTTGCTCTTTTATTCATCTCTGGTCTCTCCTCCTTCCCCAGCGTTCCTCATATTCCTCCGCTCTCCTGTCATCCAGCTGCTCATGAACTTGATTCTTTCTGGTCTCACTTATTCAAAGGACATTAGGTTCGCTGGGACCTGGAATGGAAAAAGAGAAAGTGACAATGATCAAATTTCATCCTGCACTGATATATATTTGGCATCTATTTCAGATGGTCAATCCTCTAGAGAAACCCCAGCAAAAGACCAAACGATCTTTAGCCCTATTCGGACGGTGATTGTCTCTCATGTGGACATAAATTTGCATGGTACCTTGGTGATAAAACTCATGCATTCAGATGGTGATTTATTCATGGAGAAGCGAGTTTTGGGATCCTACGAACTGTAGAACACGCTGCTCACATGGTCGCATGAATGTGTGCTGTAAATAAAATGTCATATGCTTGGAATAAATAAATTCATATTTAATTAAAGGTGCCGAATTAAAAATTGAATTTATCTTGGCAGTGTCAAATAACAAGAGTTCAGTACATGGAAATGACATACAGTGAGTCTCAAACATCATTGTGTCCTCCTTCTTATATAAATCTCATTTGTTTAAAAGACCTCCAGAAAACAGGCGAATCTCAACATAACACCGACTGTTACGTAACAGTCAGGATCATTAATATGTACGGCCCAATATTTGCATATGCCAGCTCATGTTCCCAACATTATGAATGGCATTACACAAGGGCAGAACGTCTGGATCTGCACAGCTGAATCATCAGACTATGTAAGCAAGCAAGAACAATAGCGAAAAATGGCAGATGGAGCGATAATATCTGACATGATCCATGATATCATGATATTTTTAGTGATATTTGTAAATTGTCTTTCTAAATGTTTAGTTAGCATGTTGCTAATGTACTGTTAAATGTGGTTAAAGTTACCATCGTTTCTCATTGTATTCACGGAGACAAGAGCCGTCGCTATTTTCATTTTTAAACACTTACAGTCTGTATAATTTATAAACACAACTTCATTCTTTATAAATCTCTCCAACAGTGTAGCATTAGCCGTTAGCCACGGAGCACAGCCTCAAATTCATTCAGAATCAAATGTAAACAATATAACAGTATACAAAACTCGCATAATCCGACGCATGCATGACAAACACTTTGTAAAGATCCATTTGAGGGTTATATTAGCTGTGTAAACTTTGTTTATGCCCTGTTCAAGGCAAGCATGAGCTCTGGGGGCATGGAGCAGGAGAATTAAAGGGCCAGTAGCCCTGAATCGGCTCATTTATAATGATGCCCCAAAATAGGCAGTTAAAAAAATGAATTAAAAAAAATCTATAGGGTATTTTGAGCTGAAACTTCACAGACACATTCAGGGGACATCTTAGACTTATATTACATCTTTTTTTAAAAAGTTCTAGGGCACCTTTAAATAATAGGAAAATAATATACTATTTATTTTGTGATTATTTAAATCTCCTGTTATAGGAAGATAGACATGAAATGGTTTTCTGTCTTGCATTTTGTCTCAAAATGATGGATGTTATTTTAAAAAATATGAATATGAGCAGAAATAAGTTAATGCAGCCTCTTATTTACATGAAGTAATCATAAAGCTGCTTGGTTTATATTTATAATTATATATATAATGTATATAATTGTATATAATAGGATTTAAAAGTGTATTGCTGCAATGGTCCATTTCAAATATGTATGTGTTTTTTCCCCTCTTTTTCCTTTCACTGAGGTGAAGCAGTGATGAAATATTGTTCTTCTAAATACTTCACAGAATTTAAGTATTAAAAGTGTACATATTTAAAATCCCTGCAAATTACAGTGAAGCACAACAGTTATCGTATGTGGTCAAAAAGGATTTAAACTGTGATTTTTTAATTGATCTCTTCTTGTAAACTCAGAGATGTGGATTTGGACAGCAATTAAATTACCACACGACTTTGGCGTTTGTCAAAAAACAGTAGGTAATTCGACCGGGGATTTTTACGTGGGTGGTGGGAGAAAAAACGCTGACATTCTGGATTCGGATGGCAATAAAATCACTGACTAGCCTCTGTAAATGCTGAAAATACCTTACATCCCCATGAGAAAAAAAATACAGTCTGAATAGGGCGATTAAATTTAATCAAGATTCTGAAAAAAGAAAAAGAAAAAATTCTTTACTAAGAATTTAAATAATACATTTTAATTTAAAAAAATTAAATTGTTGTGTTGGGAAGTCATGTAATGTAATACTGTAAAGTGTAAAGAATTTATTTATGAAACAAACAATTCAAACTCATTTCAAACTCACAGCACATCATCTTTTTCAATATACACACTACCATTGAAAAACATTTTTTAAACAAATTAATACTTTCATTTAGCAAGGATGCATTAAATTGACCATAAGTGACAGTAAAGATATTTATAATGTTACAAAAGATTTCTATTTCAGATAAATGCTGTTCTTTTAAACTTTCTATTCATCAAAGAATCCTGAAAAAAATATATTAAAACTTATATGAGATACACTATATTGCCAAAAGTATTGGGACACCCCTCCAAATCATTGAATTCAGGTGTTCCAATCACTTCCATGGCCACAGGGTTGCTCTCAGGAGCTCAGTGAATTCAAACGAGGTACCGTGATAGGTTGCTACTTGCTCAATAAGAAATTTTCTCACTAAATATTCCACGGTCAACTGTTAGTGGTATCACAACATAGTGGAAGCAATTGGGAACAACAGCAACTCAGTAACAAAGTGGGCCACGTAAAATCACAGAACGGGATCAGTGCATGCTGAGGCGCACAGTGCACAGAAGTCACCAACTTTCTGCAGAGTCAATAGCTACAGACCTCCAAACTTCATGTGGCCTTCAGATTAGCTCAAGAACAGTGTGTAGAGAGCTTCATGGAATGGGTTTCCATGGCTGAGCAGATCCAAGCCTTACATCACCAAGTGCAATGCAAAGCGTCGGATGCAGTGGTGTAAAGCACGACGCCACTGGACGCATTGGAGACGTGTTCTCTGGAGTGACCAATCACGCTTCTCTGTCTGACAATCCAATGGACGAGTCTGGGTTTGACGGTTGCCAGGAGAACAGTACTTGTCCGACTGCATTGTGCCAAGTGTAAAGTTTGGTGGAGGGGGGATTATGGTGTGGGGTTGTTTTTCAGGGGTTGGGCTTGGCCCCTTAGTTCCAGTGAAAGGAACTCTTAATGCTTCAGCATACCAAGACATTTTGGACAATTTCATGCTTCCAACTTTGTGGGAACAGTTTGGGAATGGCCTCTTCCTGTTCCAACATGACTGCACACCAGTGCACAAAGCAAGGTCCATAAAGACATGGATGAGTGAGTTTGGTCTGGAGGAACTTGACTGGCCAGCACAGAGTCCTGACCTCAACCCCATAGAACACCTTTGGGATGAATTAGAGCGGAGACTGCGAGCCAGGCCTTCTCGTCCAACATCAGTGCCTGACCTCACAGATGCGCTTCTAGAAGAATGGTCAAAAATTCCCATAAACACACTCCTAAACCTTATGGAAAGCTTTCCCAGAAAAGTTGAGGCTGTTAAAGCTGCAAAGGGTGGGCCAAATCCATATTAAACCCTACAGATTAAGAATAGGATGTCATCAAAGTTCATGTGCACATAGAGGCAGGTGTCCCAAAACTTTTGGCAATAGTGTATATCACAATATTACTGTTTTACTGTCTTTGTGTATTTTCAAATAAATGCAACTTTGTTGAGCATAAGACACTTTAGTTAATATCTGCTGCTCATCACTATGTTTTGGTCTCAGTTATTTAACTTAAATGTGTTTTAAATTTTATTCATTGTATTTGGTGTAAATGTATATGTTTAAGTTGAATGCAGTACCTCTAACTGAATTTATTCATTCAAAGACCCTTACTGTTTTGTGCCAGAAAGATATGTTGCTGATTAAATTGTATATTATATCATCTGATAGTTACAGGCCCACATTTAAAAAGACAACCTAATTTCTGTAGCTCTAGCTTGCAATGTAGTTAGCACCTTCTTAAAAGAGTAGCTTGACTGTAGTTTAACGATTGTAAATCACGAATAGCTTGTTTCAAGCAAGCTTCTCCAACACTGCACTTGGAGAAAATAAATAAATAAATCAATCAAGCACTAGAGGGCAGTGTCATAGCTCAGTTTAATAAAGCCCTAAACACCTGCTGATGGAACATGTCCAGGCTGACCTGCGTATTTGGGAACAACAGGTTTCAAAAAGCTATTATGGGAAATGCTTTTAATTTAATATATCCCACTGAAACAATGTCAGTGACTCTCTGCTTCAAAACACAAGGTTAGAGCAAAATGTTCACATATTTATTGAACCCAAAGGATTCCAACACACAAAAGCATCTCCTGAGGAGCAATTATGTGCAGCCTTCACATGGAAACGCTCTGAACACTGAGTGCACACTGAAGGGCACTACATTGATTATGCTGTTCATTTTCACTACAAAGGAATCTGTGAGCTAAATAACCCTCTGAGCTGAACACGCACGCAAACATGCACACTCTCTCTCTCTCTCTCTCTCTCTCTCTCACACAAACACAAACACAAACACACACACCTGTTGCCTGTTGCTTTGACAAGCTGCACTCAAGTGTTTGAACCACAGCAGAGCGTTCATTCTGTTCCCTGCCTGGAACTTATACGAGTTTCCTGTGGGCACACAAATCAATAAACACACAAAATGTTCACATTATAATATATTGCTAAATTGTAAATCTTTTCTCACAATATTGCATCAATATATCATTGTATGGACTGCACAGATACAAGTACAAGGCTTGTGATTGGCTGTCTCACCATGCTCCGAGTCTGTCAGCAGGAAGATGTCGGGATGCTCCGGGTCGTCTGCCATCATGGCCATTAAACCCAAAACAGAAACACTTTTGCTGGCGGTGGACTTGAACTGTGAAAATTACAGTTGAAATATTAACTGTAATTAAGCTGAAACAGTTAAAATATTAAAATGTTTCTAATCCATTTTTTTTCTAATTTAATAAAAACTGAGAATACAGTCAAATATTAAAATGCTTCTATTTATTTTTTCAGTTTTTAAATATTTTAAGTTACAAATTATATTAATGGCATTACAATTTGAATATAAATTAATTTAATTAATTTGAATTATTATTATTATTATTATTAAAAACTGAAAAATACACTCTTTTTTTTTTTTTAAATCTTTTGATCTATTTTCCCCCCAAATTTATTATATACATTTTTTATTACAAATTATATTAATGGCGTTCAAATTTATTTACATAAATTAATTTAATTAATTAAAAATACTGTTATAATTTCTAAATCTCATTTATCCAATTTAAGGTTAAAATTTTATTACAAATTATATTTAAATTCAAATTTGTATATAAATTCATTTAATTAATTCGAAACACTATTTTTATTATTATTAAAAACTAAAAATTACTGTCAAAAGATTAAAATTCTTCTAATCTATTTTTTCCTCATTTAAAATAAACATTTTAATTACAAATTATATTAATGGCATTCAAATTTGTATAGAAATGAATTAAATTAAAAATACATATAATTTCTAATAATCGATTTTTTTACCTTTAATGTGAAAACTTTATTACAAATTATATTACTTTAATTTAATTCCAATTTGTATATAAATTAATTTAATTAATTCAAAACACTATTATTATTATTATTATTGTCAAAATATTAAAATGCTTTAATCTATTTTTTTTTTTTTTCTAATTTAAGAAAGGCATTTGAATGACAAATTATATTAATGGCATTACAATTTGTATAGAAATACATTTCTTTAGAAAATATATTACTACTAGTACTACTAATTTAATTCATTTGAAAACTGAACATGAATTTCATCGTTTTAATATGAATACACATGCATACATCTCGACTTCATGCTTGTGCACAATTTTGAATGTACATGTATTGCAAATATTAAACAAGTAGCCCTGTGTGCGTAATCGTCTGTTACTAAGTGTGTATTTGATAGAGACATGTGCTGCTCATTAATCCTGATAATGTGTGATAGCTGGGCTTGCACTGATGATGTCATCCATCTCGTTATCCAATGACTGCAAACAGCTGCCCTCATTCAGCACTGAACCCTGATTAATCAGTCAAGCATGCTGTTTGTTAGCATCCTTCCTGGATCCAACCACTCTTCCTCTCTTCTCTACACCTCCTGGACAGCGTCACATCTTTACAAACGCCACCCAAGGCTTTCTGTCTGATTGAGTCCATTCGCCATAACTTTCCCTGGCTCACATGATCCCTATCTCTCCCAACCTCTCCTGCTGGATGGTATTAGAATAAGCACTCTTCCATCAATGTCATATTGAAGTGATTATGCAGGAAACAGTGATGCTCTCTTCCTCTCAGATGATGAGTGTCATTTCATCTGTATCAGCTTCAGATGGACCACCTTGGACTGTATAAAGCATATTGTACTCTAAAACGGTTCTAACATCAAAGACACACCCTTGTGAAAGAGAATCAGGTTTTTATTAGTCTGAAGGAAAATACAACTTTGCAGATTTATATAAGGAACACTAGTTTTTAGTCATGGAGTACACAGAGAAGTGTACTTCCATGACTGCTGTTCAAAAGTTTGGTGTCAGTAAGTGTTTTTTTTTGTTTGTTTTTTTTGGATGAAATTATTAGTTTTATTCAGCAAGGATGCATTAATTTGACCAAAAGTGTCAGTAAAGACATTTATAATGTTTCAACACACTTCTACACTTGAAAAATTGAAATCACTTAAATGAACTGAGTTCGTTTCACTCAAATAATAATGAAAGTTCATTGTACTTAATAGAAAAAAAGTTGTGTGAACTCCAAGTTTGATTGTAGTAAGCTGAACTTAATATGATTGAGTTGCAGCAGATTTCTAATTCCCAGCATGCTTTGCATCAGACTGTATAAAGAAAATAAATGTTGAAATTAAGTGTTATTTTGTGTGTATTCGCAAAAGATTAACATAGGGAGACATAAGTTAGTTAGTGTTTAATGTTGTGTTATGTTGGGATTTACAGGGTTCTGCTCTGTTCTACTAACTTAAATGAGTTGAGTATTCTGAACTTACTGAGTTTTGCAGTGTAGTTAAAATAAATGCTGTTCTTTTGAACTTTCCATTCATCAAAGAAGAGACTCCACTGATTTAGCAGTAAATCAGGATATTAGAATGATTTCTGAATGATCATGTGACACTGAAGACTGGAAAAATGATAATAATGTATTAAAAAAGAAGACAGTTATTTTAAAGAGTAATAATAATAATATTTTAAAATATTACTCTCATTGTTGGTAAATGTATTTCTTCTTTGAAAAACATTAAAATATCTTGTCAAATCCAAACTTTGAATGGTATAAAAACTGCACAATTTTAATAATTTATCCTAATTAATAAATCAAATAAATAATAATAGTTATTATTAATACTAATATCAAATAACATTATATTATAAATGTGTTTTTAATTATATTTTATATTATGAAACAATTACTTAGTCATAAAGAGAATGTAAATCCTAATAATCCTAAAATAGTCCTCTTTTCTTTAAACTCCTTTAATTCTTTGCCAGAATGGTTTGAGAAACTCATGTGTGTTGGTATCTGTGAAAGGGGGAAAGACTCACATGCTTCCTCTCTGTGGCCTTGAGGGACTTGGCAGTATAATAGTAAAGCTGAGTACCACAAAGTGCCACCCAATACTTAGTCCATGCTGCCACCTGCAGACAAGAAAAGACATCCGTCCATTCACTGAAGCAGTAGTGCAGAGAAATAAATACACATATTGACCATAGATATTTATCAACCACTCAACTGGTTAAATTACACGTAGACGTACGTACCCCCGCTTTCACAGACAAGGTGAACATGTAACAAGGACACTATAAAATAAAGTGTTACCAATTTTACCAAAAGTAAAAAATAAATAAATAAACAAAAATCCCCACAATGTCAGCTAAGTCTAATATATCAAGACATTTCCTGAGCAAGCAAAAAACAAAATGGAAGACCAAGCAGTAATCTGCACATATCGATCAAGATTAACTGAATGATATACTTATGGCAATTATCTGCTTATGTAAGATCTTATGTAAGAAAATGGAGCCAAAACTGTACAGCATATCTACATGCATATATGAGTAAAAGGTCTAGAAAGACAGAGATAGGCAGATTTAGTGGAAGCTCAAATATGTGCAGGAAATGTGGTTTTTAAAAGGCCTCTCAGCTCCCATTACTGGACTTTAACGTAGTTTCTTTTACTGCCTTGGCTCCCTTCACACACGCTCTCTGAGGAAACCGCTGGGTTTGATAGGGATAATGGACAAATGACTGACAGTTAAGAGACACTGTAGACCAAAAGATAAAAGAGCAGATTAGGAGGAGAGGGCAGAGGGGAAGACACAAAACGACAGAGATGGAGGAGTGTAGACAGAGAAAAGCACTTGAGCAAAAGATCCCAACTGGTTTTGATTTTACTTTGAACATCAAGCAGTGACCCAACTGAACCAAATTTGTTTATCACACTAAAGTGAAATTACATCAAAATCAAGCAACACGCACTACCGTTCACAGTCTGGGTTCAGTGTGATTTTTATTTATTTATTTTTAAAGAAGTTCAAATTAAAGTGATCAAAAGTGACTGTAAAGACATGTATAAAGTCACAGATTTCCATTTCAAATAAATGCTGTTCTTTTGAACTTTCTATTCATCATAGAATCCTGAAAAAAAGTATCATGGATTCCTCAAAAATATTAAAGGTGCCCTAGAATTAAAATTGAATTTATCTTGGCATAGTTGAATAACAAGAGTTCAGTACATGGAAATGACATACAGTGAGTCTCAAACTCCATTGTTTCCTCCTTCTTATATAAATCTCATTTGTTTAAAAGACCTCCGAAAAACAGGTGAATCTCAACATAACACTGACTGTTACGTAACAGTCAGGATCATTAATATGTACGGCCCAATATTTGCATATGCCAGTCCATGTTCAGGGCATTACACAAAGGCAGAACGTCTGGATGTGCACAACTGAATCATCAGACTAGGTAAGCAAACAAGAACAATAGCGAAAAATGGCAGATGGAGCGATAATAACTGACATGATCCATGATAACATGATATTTTTAGTGATATTTGTAAATTGTCTTTCTAAATGTTTTGTTAGCATGTTGCCAATGTACTGTTAAATGTGGTTAAATGTGGGGCAGGGAGCGCAAGATTTAAAGGGGCTGCAGCCTAAATCGGTGCATAGTTAATTATGCCCCAAAATAGGCAGTTAAAAAAAATTAATTAAAAAAAAATCTATTTGGTATTTTGAGCTGAAACTTCACAGACACATTCAGGGGACACCTTAGACTTATATTACATCTTGTAAAAACTTGTTCTAGGGCACCTTTAAACAGTTTTCCATCATTAGCACCAAATATGCAATGTAAAACCGAACAGTGAAATTAATTAAATGAAATGAGTTCATTGTACTTAACAGAAAAAAAGTTGTCTGAACACAATTTAATTGTAGTAAGCTGAACTTAAAGGGTTAGTTCACCCAAAAATGAATAATTACTCACCCTCATGTCGTTCCACACCTGTAAGACATTCGTTCATCTTTGGAACACAAATTAAGATATTTTTGATAAAAATCCGATGGCTCAATGAGGCCTCCATTGCCAGCAAGATAATTAACACTTTCAAATGTCCAGAAAGCTATTAAAGACGTATTTAAAACAGTTTATGTGACTACAGTCGTTCAGCCTTAATGTTATAAAGTGACAAGAATACTTTTTGTGTGCCAAAAAAACAAAATAACGTCTTTATCCAACAATATCTAGTGATGGGCGATTTCAAAACACTGCTTCATGAAGCTTCGAAGCTTTACGAATCTTTTGTTTCGAATCAGTGGTTCGGATAGTCACATGAATTGTTTTAAATATGTCTTGAGTAGCTTTCTGGGCATTTGAAAGTGTTAATTATCTTGCTGTCAATGCAGGCCTCACTGAGCCATCAGATTTTATCAAAAATATCTTAATTTGTGTTCCAAAGATGAACAAAGGTTTTACGGGTGTGGAACGACATGAGGGTGAGTAATTAATGACAGAATTTTTCTTTAATATGATTGACTTGAGTTGTAGCAGATTTCTAATTCAATGGCTCTCGGCCCCACCCCACGTGTCACAAACATTTTAAGTTGTACTAAAAAAGTGTTTTTTTTTTGAGCATTCTGAACCTATTGAGTTTTACAGAGTGAAGGAACATAGAAAAAAATGGAAATTCAAATTAATAAAATTACATTTTAAAGCAGTTACTTTAAATTGCAATAATAAAGTATAATATAACAGCATGATATAATAAATACATTATATTACAATGTATTAATTTTTATTTAATAATATTACTATGAAAATACACAAACTGTCCATGCTAGCTTTTCAAAATGTCAGATGAATAAGTATGAGAATAGATTTTTTGGACACACAACCTTTGACATCAACAATAAAATATTTGAAATTGTAATAATTTCACAATATTACTATATTTGATCAAATGTAGCCTTGGTGAGTATAAGAGACTTTCAAGACTTTTGAATGGTAGTAATGGTCTGCTATAATATAATATAATATAATATAATATAATATAATATAATATAATATAATATAATATAATATAATATAATATAATATAATATAATATAATATAATATAATATAATATAATGTTTTTATGAACACTGCCTTTGACATCAACAATAAAAAAAATATATGGGAAGCAATTTCTCCTTTTTAAAAGTTAATGATTCAATTTATTTGGTTTGCTATATAAAAAAAAAAAAAAAATCATCCTTAGTTGCATTTGTATTGCTGGCGCTACTTTGGGAAAGAAAGGAAGAGAAGGTAAATTAGATCACAGGGAGAGATCAAACGGAGTTTATGGATAGGAGACTGATGAGCTGAAGTACTTTGTTCTCACCGTGGGTTTCTTGCCCTCCTTGAGGACTGTTTTCCTGCGTAAGACACCCTGAACTGTGACGGCTCCTGGGTAAAGATGCACCGCCAGCTCCTCTGACTCAGCAGAGCTGCAGACACAAACACACACGCACACACACGCACACACACGCACACACACGCACACACGTTTAATTGACACACAGGGACATGTAACAGACTTTTTAAAAATACACACAAAATTATAAAATCACACAAGTGATAAAGAGCCACGATGTGAAAGTCATGATGTGAGAAGAAAGTGAGTGTTTGAGGGAAAGAGAGAGAAAATGAGTGAACTGTGAAAAACTGAAAAGGTAATATATCTGTTTTAAAGGGATAGTTCACCTAAAAATAAATTCTGTCATTGTTTATTCAACCACATGTAGTTCAAAAGATGCAATTAAGTCATTGATTTCAGTTCCAGAACTTTGATTTGTGAACAAATCATTTACACTGGTTCTGTGAACTGGATCAACTAATTCATCAAAAAGATCTGATTCAAAAGGGTGATTCATTCATGAACCTGCCAAGCAGAACTAGGACACAAGTCAAGTTTCTCATTGAAAATCAACTTTAATTTTGATTTGTTCCTCACACATAGCTACTATGTGTGAGGAACAAATCTTTTTTTTTTTGGTGCTTTCTGAAGCTTTAATCTCTAGTCTTCAAATCAATATAATTGCATAAAATAACAACCAGCACAGTCTTCAGAATCCTCTTTTCTTTTTTTCTTTTTTTCAACTAAGGAAATTGACAGGTTAGGAATGAGGGTGATTAAATTATGACATTTCGTTTTTTAGGTGAACTGTTTGTTTACTTCTGTTGCTACTTTTTTTCTTGTCTTATTTATTCTCTGCTACTACATACTGCCAAAAGCAATCACTTTTTTACAAGTACAGAAACAAAGCAACTCTACTGCCAACAAATGCCGTGTCTACAGACATTTAAGAGCCACAAAACATTCCTTTATCATTAACTTCTAAATCTAAACATAAAAAAAAACATAAAAAAAAAAAACAGCCTTACACCTTTTAAGATTATTTCACTGCCTCTGCCTCAATGAGATGGCTTTGGTTTAGTTTTATTTACTATGAGAGACAGACATAGGCAGCAGGATGGAAAGATCTTTAAAAAAAAAAAAAAAGCCTCAAATGTATAACATTAACTCTACTGTATACTGACATACTGCTCAAATACACTTTTGTTCACTTGATTAAAGTTTTTGTGACCATTTTCTACCCGTTCTCTAATGCTTATACAAACCCGATTCCAAAAAAGTCGGCACACTGTACAAATTGTGAATAAAAACAGAATGCAATGATGTGGAAGTTTGAAATTTCAATATTTTATTCAGAATACAGCATAGATAACATATCAAATGTGTAAACTGAGAAAATGTATCATTTTAAGGGGAAAAATAAGTTGATTTTAAATTTCATGGCATCAACACATCTCAAAAAAGTTGGGACAAGGCCATGTTTACCACTGTGTGGCATCCCCTCTTCTTTTTATAACAGTCTACAAACGTCTGGGGACTGAGGAGACAAGTTGCTCAAGTTTAGGAATAGGAATGTTGTCCCATTCTTGTCTAATACAGGCTTCTAGTTGCTCAACTCTCTTAGGTCTTCTTTGTCGCATCTTCCTCTTTATGATGCACCAAATGTTTTCTATGGGTGAAAGATCTGGACTGCAGGCTGGCCATTTCAGTACCCGGATCCTTCTACTACACAGCCATGATGTTGTAATTGATGCAGTATGTGGTCTGGCATTGTCATGTTGGAAAATGCAAGGTCTTCCCTGAAAGAGACGACGTCTGGATGGGAGCATATGTTGTTCTAGAACTTGGATATACCTTTCAGCATTGATGGTGCCTTTCCAGATGTGTAAGCTGTCCATGCCACACACACTCATGCAACCCCATACCATCAGAGATGCAGGCTCCTGAACGGAGCGCTGATAACAACTTGGGTTGTCCTTGTCCTCTTTAGTCCGGATAACATGGCATCCCAGTTTTCCAAAAAGAACTTCAAATTTTGATTCGTCTGACCACAGAACAATTTTACACTTTGCCACGGTCCATTTTAAATGAGCCTTGGCCCAGAGAAAACGTCTCTGCTTCTGGATCATGTTTAGATATGGCTTCTTTTTTGACCTATAGAGTTTTAGCCGGCAACGGCGAATGGCACGCTGGATTGTGTTCACCAACAATGTTTTCTGGAAGTATTCCTGAGCCCATGTTGTGATTTCCATTACAGTAGCATTCCTGTATGTGATGCAGTGCCGTCTAAGGGCCCGAAGATCACGGGCATCCAGTATGGTTTTCCGGCCTTGACCCTTACGCTCAGAGATTGTTCCAGATTCTCTGAATCTTTGGATGATATTATGCACTGTAGATGATGATAACTTCAAACTCTTTGCAATTTTTCTCTGAGAAACTCCTTTCTGATATTGCTCCACTGTTTTTTGCTGCAGCATTGGAGGAATTGGTGATCCTCTGCCCATCTTGACTTCTGAGAGACACTGCCACTCTGAGAGGCTCTTTTTATACCCAATCATGTTGCCAATTGACCTAATAAATTGCAAATTGGTCCTCCAGCTGTTCCTTATATGCACATTTAACTTTTCCAGCCTCTTATTGCTACTTGTCCCAACTTTTTTTGGAATGCGTAGCTCTCATGAAATTCAAAATGAGCCAATATTTGGCATGACATTTCAAAATGTCCCACTTTCAACATTTGATATGTTATCTATATTCTATTGTGAATAAAATATGTTTATGAGAATTGTAAATTATTGCATTCCTTTTTTATTCACAATTTGTACAGTGTCCCAACTTTTTTGGAATTGGGTTTGTACATTAAATAGGCTGTTTTGGCTACTGCAACTTTAAGATTTCTATATGTAGATGACCTCTGTTTTGATTGGCCATCCCTAATAATACTGAATATGTGCTGATATGCAAAAGTCGGTGGTCATCTGTTAACCATGAGTAACATATGTGCTTCATTGCTGAATTACTTTATCTAAGATTTTTTTTTTTTATTGCTTTTTCACAGCAGTGTTTTAAACATGATGTATTAAGCATGCTGTGCTTTAGCGTGCAGTACTCTCAGCATGGTAAACTCCTGTCTGAGAAGTTGAGTCTCGAAATTAAATTCACCCTTTTTAAAGCACAGATGTGGCCATCAAAGCACCGTTTGTGTAACAAATTAACCACAAACATGAAAATTGCTGTCTGACTTCAAATTATCTGCTGTAAGCAGTGTTCCCATTATTATTTACATAATTTGAAGGTCTGCATATGAAGTGATAGTTATTTATTCTATTTATTTGTTGAATATCAAGAAGTCACTCTACTGCACTATTCAGTTTTTTTAACTGTTCTATTTACATACATCTTAAAAAAAATATTTACACTAGCTCCACCCACCATTGCCTAGTTGGGGCACTCAAGTTTTAAAAAAAGTCTTCAGTGGTGCAGCAGTAGCAAGTAAGGCTCGCAGACCAGGCTTTTAACGCGAATGACGCGGGTTCGAATCCGCCTTTTGCTGAGCTCACATTTATTTTCAATAAAATTTAAAATAATGTACTAAAAGTGGACATAAACTCTGAACGAGTGTTTAATGTTATTAAAAGTGTTAGGGGAAGGTGTAGTGAGGGTTTTTATTCTCTTAATAAGGCAGCATCCATTTAATAATTTTAATATAGTAATTTACACTCTGATATTATTGCATCCTGTTAATGTCCGAAAATAATGCGGTGCAAATAGTATCTGCCAATATAAAGTTTAGATAGCATCCAATTACTATTTTCTCATTGCAAAGAACTGATACTTTTACATGGTGTAAATAGAATCTAATCGCTATTTTCACCTATGTAAATAGCATATCGCTAAGAAATGCTGCTATTTTCACTTAGCGCAAATATCCGCTGCATGTACAGATAATAGCCTATATATTTACTCCATGAACTAACTCTATGAATACGGAAAACAGTGATAGATGGACTTCTCAAACTTTAGGCTAAGGAGAAAATGCAACACCACTTTGAGGGGACCAAGCGAAAGTATTTCTGCTCAGCGCGCGACACTGGGCATCAACCACATGGCAAACGCTAATACTTCTTCATATACTGTTTACTTTCTTTGTATAACAGTTCTATCTAATAACATATTAGACATGATTGTTAAACAATACCGAGAGAGTCAAGTTCTGGCTGAAGGGTGACCTCTGACCTGACGTACGTCATAGCACCTCTCCAAATTTTTCTGGAAAACTTTTCATTTTAGACTTCTAACTTGTGACCAGCAATTTGTTATGCTCTATTCTCTGCGCTTCCACGTTGGTCAAATCTCACCTGATCTTACTCTATGCCTTTACCATACATCCTACATCAGGTCAGAGGTCACCCTTCCACCAGAACTCGACTCTCCCGTGAACTCGCGGATGGACGTTACCGGAAGTTAGTGATTACAGTTTATAAAGATGTAAATATGGATATTATTTATTTCAAAACCCCCCTGGAGCCGTATGGATTACTTTTATGATGGATGGATGTGCTTTTCTGCGCTTCAAAATCTCACGCCCCATTCACTACCATTATAAAGCTTGGAAGAGCCGTGATTTTTTTTAAAAATACAACTCGAATTGTATTTAGCTGAAAGAAAGTCATTTACAGCAAGGATGGTTTGAGGGTGAGTAAATTATGGGATCATTTTATTTTTTGGGGGAGTTAACCCTTTAAGACCAGCCTTTAAATGGTAATGGGTCTTGCTGACCACTTGTGAACGGATCATTGAAAACACTTAATACTAGGATGTACAAAGGACTATTTTTTCCAAATGATGCTTTATAACACTGCAGCAAGCGCCGCTATTGAAGCAAAGGTGAGAAGAGGCATGTGTGTGTTTGGAGAACAGAAAGCAGGAGCAATCAGAAGAGATGCTTCAGTGGCTTTTGCGGGTTTTGATTAGAAGCAACAAGCCACAACTGCGTAGAGTCAACATCACACGCGTGATTTAGAAAAAGCCCACCACCTGATTCCACAGCAAGAACACACACACTACACACTGTGACAGTAATAGTTCCCTCAGGTTTTCAGGGTAAGTCAGATAGAGAGAGAACCCAGGTGGGGGTCGGAGGGTTGTTGAGTTACCTGCTGGGCCTGAGCGCTCCTCTGCAGGAGATGCGGCCCACTCTGCTGACTGGGCCCAGAGAGTGGTAGAATCGAGTCCTGTAGAGTGTCAGTCATAGCGGGGCAGTGGTCAGTCACGGCCCTCACACACAACACACAGTACAGGCTGCGCTAGAGCTCTGTAGCCTGGACTCTTCTGAGTCTCCTTCTATGGTCTAAAGATTCTGGCTAACATGTCTAGGCAAACTGTTAGTATACGACAGATTTGCATTGGTGGTCAACCGATATGGGTTTTTCAGTAACCAATATGATACCTAGAAATAACCGTTAACAAAAACTATGATGAAATGTTCATCAACGAGCTTTATCTCCATGACCAAGACGAGGCATTGACTAGATGACACCAAGGTCATTAAACGATAACTGTGACGATATCAACATGATGTCAAGAATTTGAATCCCCTAATCAGAGATTTTCTGTTAATTTTCTACCCAGTGTTTTACTTAAAGGGTTAGTTCACCCAAAAATGAGAATTCTTTCATTAATTACTCACTCTCATGTCGTTCCACAACCGTAAGACCTTTGTTCTTCTAAAATATCTTAATTTGTGCTCTGAAGATGAACAAAGCTTTTACGGGTGTGGAACGACATGAGGTGAGTAGTTAATGGCTGAATTTTAATTTTTTGGGGGAAAAAACATGCTCTCTCTAGACTGCGGACGCGCTGCCGATCAGTGTTGCCAAGTCCGCGGTTTCCCGTCGGTTGAAGTGACCCCAAATATGATATTTTGCCCCTGGAATGTGGATTTTACCAGGCAAACCCCAGCAAAAATGCAGATTTTACCACCCGGAATTTTACCGGTGGACCCCCTGAAACGCGATTGGGTGGGATTTGTTGTGATAACCTGGCAACCCTGCTGATGATGTTCTGAAAACACAGACAAAGTAAGCTGGAACTCAGCGATCTCCATTGAGATATTCTGCTTAAATGAAAATGTCATTCAGTCAATCTGTGTTCCATCACGATCAGCTTGTGATGTTTGCCACAACTAAATCTACGATCAGTGATGAACTGTAATAAATCTCGACATGAATCTCACATATGTTGTTTGTTATTACGGTTGCTGAAGTTGCTGTTGCTTTAATAGAAAAACATTAAAGCTGCAATATGAAATATTTTCTGTCTGCTAGAGGCCTATTCAAAACAAAGGCGTAGCTAGATGACTACAAATTTGAGCGCAGAATCTTGGGACATGTGGTCTTCACCTCAACGGCCGATGGAAAAGAATTGGGATAGGACTCAAATCATGTTCATGGATGCGATTATTAACGTTACTGTAGTATGAAGCAGAGCAGGACCGAGAGTTGTGGGAGCTGAACGAGGAGCTGGAGCGATTTTTAACGAGAGACGAATGCAACACACGCCGAGAGCAGCGGAGCTTCCGCTTTTCCGGTCATGTGTATAAGGTAACCCAGCTCTGTTTATCATATTACATATTTGAGTTTGTTGAAAATGACTTTATAATGTTACTCTGTGCGTTCGCTCGGCGGCTGCTGTGAGACACTGTCACACACTAGAGTAAGACAGATCGATTTTAGAATATCATATTAAATGCTGAGTGGCTTGTGTTGATAAGCATGCAATTAATTTTGAAACGCATTGTATGATGGAGAAAATTATGTATTACTGTTACTAAAAATAAAGCTGCATCTGATTATGCTATGTTAGCTACTCTAAAAATAGTGTGTTTCTCTGAGGCATGGTAAAGCATGGTACTCAAGAAAATCAAGAAAATTAGATTTAAACAATAAGACTAAACGTGTTGAGCTACATAACAATAATTCATTTTCTGTCTATAAATATATCAAAGCAGTTGTTCCCTTTAAATCATGTAAATATTAAAGCGTCTTTGGTGTTTTCATGGTTTCTAAAAATAAAACCGAGGGTAACACGGGTATGACGCAATTGACAGGCGACTCCTCACACATCCTGGAGCCTTGGTTAAAATTGCAATTTTCTCACGATTTTACGAATTAGTTGCAAACATTTGGGATATTGTAAGTACTCAACTGAACAAAATATATAACATTGGCCTAGTGGTTTTTGGATATTTTACTGCAAAATTCTTACATATTGCACCTTTAAAGTAAAGTGTAATTACTATTTGGAATTTCACTGTTTTAAATTTTTGTGAGAAGTTTCTCGTTTGACCAGTTTTCATAATGCAGAGAACGTGTTCATTTAATTAACTTCCTATTTGTTAATATAAAACCAGACTGTCTTTTTTAGAACATAGAAGGAGACAAAGGGGTCTTCGACATGCATTTAGGGTACAGCTAGGATGTCTGTGTACACCTGATGCATAATGGCATGTAGCGACCGTCACAAATGACTCTCTCATACTCAGTTCCTGTTACAGGAAGTTTCTCTCATTAGCTACAATAGAGGTAGAGCTCTAATGAGGGAATATGATGATCATTTGGGGTTGAAGGAAAGCACAGGCAGCTGAGGGATGCAGAACACACTCTTGTGCCGCAAAGCACATTTTCTAATGCAAAGGTCTTTTATATTCACATGCTGTTCAATTATGGGAAACTATAAGTCTTAAAGCAGGTTTATGTCACACTCAAGACTGTTAATTCATTCCAAATAATAAACCAATAACTTTAAAAGTGATTGTGTTAAGTTTATGATGATGAAGAAACATTCCATGTGCAAAAGAGCTTGGAAGAGACTGAGGGGATTCCAGCATGTTCCATGAAGACATGCTGTGTCCACATATATGCACGCATGTGGTCATGTATGTGCACATGTAATTTTCTGATTGACTGCTTGCATGTTTTAGAGGACTCACCTCTCAAAGGCAGGCCAAGACATCTCCTCACTGAGCTCCGAGCCTTCACTGCTTCCTGAAATGACAAGAGCATGACATATATTGATAAAAAAGAAGCATTGCCCATGATCCAATAGCTTTCTGTGTATGTTTGTGTGTTATACCCAGTGAAATGCCGCTAGACAGCGTTGAGCTCTCCGCCTGCCCTCGTGTGGGCGTGTGACTTTCCAGCACGCTGTCGTCCAGCAGATGTCTGGATCCGGCGTTGGGAAACGTTGCGCTTTTAAACTCCACCGTGTTTGTTTTGTGGATAAAACTGCAGCACACACAGGAAAGAGTTAAAGATCGAGTTTTCTTACTCAACAGAAACCAGAAGATTATCACATGTAGAAACTGCATGGCAATATAAGGCAGATCCTACTTCTGAGAATTTCTGCTTTATGCTTCAGAGCAGTTTCTACAAAGTGTACCAAGCTAGAAACAAAGCTAGTAAAGCAGTGAAACGGAAGGCATGAGATATAGGTTGAAGAGTGACTTATGGCCTGAATGAAAATGAGGCTGTGAGGGACAGAAATAAATTTACTCAATGCCATATTGTACTGCTGATAAGGTGTCAGACAAAACACTGAAAATATATGGCACTTAATATCAATAATACATGTACATTTTACAATTTAAAACTATTTGATGTAAAACTACCTTCAAAATTACCTTAAAAACAATCACACAAATATGCAACATTCCTTAAAAATGTAAACATAATTTATATACTTTTTTCTCTTTAAAATTGATGTTTATTTAATGTATAAAATTATTATTACTAGAGTATTACAAAAAGTAA
This sequence comes from Chanodichthys erythropterus, assembly GCF_024489055.1. Taxonomy (NCBI): domain Eukaryota; kingdom Metazoa; phylum Chordata; class Actinopteri; order Cypriniformes; family Xenocyprididae; genus Chanodichthys; species Chanodichthys erythropterus. Next base: position 33,050,367 of record NC_090224.1, on the reverse strand, counting down.
ATAAATAAAACAAATCAAAGTTGTAAACAAAACAACAAAAAATTTGGGATGGTTTCATATAAATTATTTGCTCATACAATAGCTCACACTCCTGATATAAGTAATATCAGGAGTGTAATAAGTACTAATAAATAAGTGTACTAATAAGTAATAATAAGTACTATAATAAATAGCCAATATCCTATTAATATGCATGCTAATAAGCAACTAGTTAAAAGTGTTACCGACAATTTGTACTTCCATCAAAGTCTAATTTGTTATTTTGTTCAATATAATTGTACATGGCTCCAACTCGTCTATAAACAAAGAACAACTAAAGATATCTGAACACAGGAAAAGTGCACGGAATTAATTAGGCCACGGTGAATGAATGGAGCATATGAGGCAAACGCACTTGTAGCCAAGGCTGTGGCACTTCCTGTGTCCGTAGGTGATGAGGTTCCGGGGTGAGGGGGGCGTTGGCGGGACTTTAGGCAGGGCACCCTCGGCAACGTTACCACGACGACCACATAGCGGTGACGCAGATGTTTCTGGACCTGTGTCAAAAATAGCAAACATGCTAATCATTAACAACAGCGTGAGACGATAAAGATGCTTAACACAGATTTGGAGAGAGCAAATCTAAACCAATGAGATTTCACTGTGGGCGGAGCAAACCAGCGTGACTTAACAAATGGAAGCCAAACGTACGACAAAATATCGTCACATCATGGTTGTATTTGGTTAGGCAGATAAAGATAAAGTGAGTCTTCAGAAAATTTGGACTAAACCACTATTCATATAGATTAGTTTTATGATCTCTTTATGAACTTTTTGAAGCGTCATAGTGTCAGTTGCATAGCTGTCAACAGAGGGACAGAAATCTCTCAGATTTCATCAAAAAGATCTTCATTTGTGTTCCGAAGCTGAACAAAGGTCTTACGGGTTTGAAACGACATTTTCATTTTTACAGTAGGCGAACTATGCCTTTAAACTTCAATGAGTGTGGGATATGCTTCTCACCTGTGAGGTCTTCTCTAGAGGCAGTGGTGCGAGGTGTGCTGGTAGCTGGTGGCTCAATCTTTAGGGACAACCTGATACATACACAAACATAAGTATCACTAAAAACTTAAGCTAAAAGTATAATATATGACATAATCTAAACACAGCTCCTACTCACTTATAATTGTCATCTTCCACAAACTTCTGTAACTCCTCAATGTAGCGAACAGAGTTGAGATACTTCTGGACATGCGGCAATACTGGGATATCTGAGAAAGTGGGAAAAATGAATTCACACAGTTAAGGCCCATTCACACTAAGAACATTATTATATGTCCACACAATATCGTTCTGTTTATTCTAAGCAAATTCTGCAGTTTTGTCATCTGCCACTTTAAAAGGTTAGTTCACCCAAAAATGAAATTTCTGTCATTAATTACTAGGGCCGGGACAATACATCGATGCATCGTTATTCGAGAGATGATCCTGGATCGATTCTGATACTTCAGTATGTATCGCGATTTTCTCTCGAAACGATTTTAGAGCTTAGTTTTCAACAGCAGATGGCATTACGTGCTTACACTTCCTTACACCTTGTGAACCTTCTATAAAATTATCATTGATAAAGTCCGAAAAGGCTGAAGCGAATTGACCCTTCGCAAAGACACGCCCCCCCGTAGTTACTGTTGCTTTGTTCGATAAGACATGGTGCCGTCACCCACACATAGTGTAAAATACATTGCGGAGCAAAGAGGACACTGACAACACGTCGACAGACAAGACTTACAAATTGTGTAATTTATTTTTTAAAGAAATTCGATTAAAATAAAAAACGTTTTGTAGCTCTTTACTGTATCGTGACAGATTGCTGTAGTGCCTCAGATCAAGCGGCCCGTGAACAGATCATCTCTTCCTACTAGTTAATTTATAGCATCAAATAAACATGAATGAACATGAGAAGGAATGTTGTTTCAAATGCGGAAAGACGTAATTATACACCATTTTTCAAGTTTAAGTCCACCGAGGTTAATCTTCTAACTCCCGACTGCTTTGTCGGACAAAATGGCGGATTTGGTGTTATAATTGGTTAGATCGCCTGTCAATCAAACTTCCAGCGAAGGGTCAATTACGTCTATACAACGTAATCAGCGTAGGAGACCGACAAGGGAGAGACAAAATTGTTGAATAGTCGTTATTTTTGTTTCATTTTGTTTTTGCGCACAAAAAGTATTCTCGTCACTTCATAACATTAAGGTTGAACCACTGTAGTCATGTGGACTATTTTAATGATGTCTTTACTACTTTTCTGGACCTTGATCGAAAAAAAATCGTATTTTATCAAAAATATCTTCATTTGTGTTCTGAAGATGAACGAATCTTACAGATTTGGGACGATATGAGGGTGAGAAATTAATGACAGAAATGTCATTTTTGGGTGAACTAACCCTTTAAATGCTCAAGCTCAAATCAGGATGGATTTTGATTGACTGTCAATGTATCAGCTGGGAAAAAATCATTCTGAAAGTGATTCCAACAATATTGTTTCTCTGTGACATTAATGTTATCATTGTGGTGTGGGACTCCGCTAATCTTTTATATTTAGGATGATTTTTAGAACTCTATCTTTATCATTATTGTTATAATTATGTCCTTGGTGTGAACAGGCCTTTACTTCTGTTCATTTCCCCAAAGAAAACAAACACACATATGTGATACGCACCATATTCACAGGATCTCTGCAGGTCTGAGATGATTCTCAGAATGTTGTTCATGAGGTTGGAACGCTGTTCATTTTCAAGAATGCTGCCAGTGGAAGGATACGCCGAATCGATGTAGGTCAGATCAGACAGATATATACCTGCAAATACACATACAAAAAAAAAAAAAAATAATAATAATAATATTAAGTAAATAATCATTTTCGAACAACATTTACAGCAAAATAGCAACCTGAAGTCTTTCATTTTCAAAAGGGCCATCGGTCAAAAAAAAGAAAAAAAAGTGTATTATTTCAAGCAACAATTTTCTTTGTTTCGTAACTTTACATATATTTCAACTTATTTCTCCTTTCCTATCAGAAATCTTTATTTTTTTGTGCTCTGTGACAGACAGTCTTTCTCTGGCCCGTTTACAGAGAGTGCTCATTTCATACTGAATAAATATTTGGATTAGTGAGGAACATTATGTGCAGGAAGTATCTGCATTAGGAAGAAAGATGTGCAGCTTCTGGAGAAAAAAAATGGCAGCATGTAACTGATCTCTACAGCCACACTGTTTGGAAAAATTGAATATTGATTATATTAAAGTGCGTTTGTGACAGCATGTTCTTATGAATATAAGCTTGGGACAGCAAACAAGCACCAGTCCAATACAGACATTACATCAGTGCATCACATCTGTGATGATCTTCAAAAATTACACTACACAAGCCACCGATGTGGATGACGGAATGATAAATGAAAGTTTGAGAAAATAAAAGAGACAAATCAATCCCGGATTCCAGACTGATTGAAAACAGACAGAGAATTAGAACATTGTAAGCGTTGTTTAAAATATCATTACTGTTCATCTCTCAGAAAATCTGGGTTAAGATAAATATTCACAGCCTTGTGCCTAACAACACATGCAAACAACTCAGACCAAACATATTGTAGAGCCACACTGACTAAAAACAGACAGAATCCCACAGTAACTTATGATGACAGAATGATTAGATCGGTAACATATCTAACTGCACAGTGGTGTGGGTGGATACTGAGGATTGCTAGGATTGGAAGTGCAGTGGGTGGAGTGCATCAAGTGATTGACAGCCCAAGACATCTACATCTAAACAGAAGAATTCCACACACATTAGCATGACTAATGGAAATAATTTTTAAGATAAAAATTCTGAATAAATAATTCAATAAACAAATGATAAGCTTAGACTTTTGGACCCCCTATACACCAATCAGACATAACATTATGCCAATCTACCTAATATTGTGTTTGTCCCCCTTTTGCTGCCAAAACAACTCTGACCAGTCGAGGCATGGACCCCTCTAGACCCCTGAAGGTGTGCTGTGGTATCTGCACCATGATGTTAGCAGCAGATCTTTTGAGTCTTGTAAGTTGTGAGGTGGAGCCTCCATGGATCGGACTTATTTGTTCAGCACATCCCACAGAAGCTAGATTGGATTGAGATCTGGGGAATTTGGAGGCCAAGTCAACACCTCAAACTCATTGTTGTGCTCCTCAAATCATTCCTGAACCATTTTTGCTTTGTGGAAAGGCACATTATCCTGCTGAAAGAGCCACAGCGAACCAGGGAATACGGTTTCCATGAAAGGGTGTACATGGTCTGTAGCAATGCTTAGGTAGGTGGTACGTGTCAAAGTAACATCCATATGGATGGCAGGACCCAAGGTTTCCCAGCAGAACATTGCCCAAAGCATCACACTGCCTCCGCCCACTTGTCTTCTTCCCATAGTGCACCTGGTGCCATGTGTTAACCAGGTAAGCAATGCACACACACGGCCATCTACGTGATGTAAAAGAAAACATGATTCATCAGATCAGGCCACCTTCTTCCATTGCTCCGTGGTCCAGTTCTGATGCTCACGTGCCCACTGTTGGCGCTTTTGGCGGTGGACAGGTGTCAGCATGGGCACCCTGACTGGTCTATGCAGCCCCATACGCAACAAACTGTGATGAACTGTGTATTCTGACACCTTTCTATCAGAACCAGCATTAACTTCTCGAGCAATTTGAGCTACAGTAGCTTGTCCGTTGGATCACACACAGGCCAGCCTTCGCTCCCCACGTGCATCAGTGAGTCTCCGCTGCCCATGACCCTGTCGCCAGTTCACCACTGTTCCTTCCTTGGACCACTTTTAAAAGATACTGACCACTGCAGACCGGGAACACCCCACAAGAGCTGCAGTTTTGGAGATGCTCTGACCCAGTCGTCTAGCCATCACAATTTGGTCCTTGTCAAACTCGCTCAATTCCTTACACTTGCCCATTTTTCCTGCTTCTAACACATCAACTTTGAGGAAAAAAAATTTCACTTGCTTACTAATATATCCCACCCACTAACAGGTGCCGTGATGAAGAGATGATCAGTGTTATTCACTTCACCTGTCAGCGCTCATAATGTTATGCCTGATCGATGTATATGTAGTACACTACTGTTCAACAGTTTAGGCTTGGTAAAATTGTATTAATTTGACCAAAATAATATTGTGAAATAATAGAACAATTTAAAATAGCTGGACAATTTAAAATGTAATTTATTCCTGTGATGGCAAGGCTGAATTTTCAGCATTCAGTACTCTAGTCTGCAGTGTCACATGTTAACATCTCTTATTATTATCAAAACCATTGCTGGTTAATATATGTGGAAACCAGATATATTTTTAATTAATAGAAATTTCAGAAGAACAACATTTATTTAAAACAGAAATCTTTTGGAACAATGTGAATGACCAATTTAATGTATCCTTGCTTAATAAAAAGTATTAATTTCTTTAAAAAAAAAAAAAAAAAAAAAACCTTACTCACCCCAAATATTTGAACAGTAGTGCATGTAATTTTACCATCAATGTATAAAGTGAAAGAGCGTGAGAGAAGAAGAGAGATGGCCGCTTTGTGAATGTCAGACAAAGCTCAGGCACAAGCTAAATATTATTGTGGGAAAGCAGAACGGGAGAAAATCTCTACCGAACAGGAGACGTCTGTCCATTTCCTTAACACCTCATTTAAAAGGGTGAAGTCCAGCCATTCAGGCATCACACCTCTGCAGATCACACACACACAAAAATTCAATTCATAACAATGAAAATCAAACAAACGCCAAACTCGTACTCTAACTACACTACTGACCAGAGCTCAAAACAAACAACCAGGGAGAAAAACCTTATGAGATCAAAATAAGAGCAACATTTACACAGTTGAGATGGGGTGTTCCCCATTTCTTTCAATACGAAATTGTTCACAAAAAGAAAAATCAATTCTTCCTTCTAGAACATGCTGTCAATAACCACAGAACACATTTTTTTTTAACTTAAAAAGTGTGTTTTTTTTAAAGTAAAAGTAATTTTTTAAATAAAAACAATTACAATGGAAGTCTTTGGAGTTTCAAGGGCATAGAAAGTAGAAATGTGCAGTTTATATTTTGTTAAAGACCATATATTCTTATATTTCATAATTTTTCTGTACTTAAATGTGTGGTATTTGACCAGTAAAATGTATAAACTGTCCTTTTTAGTAAGTCTACTGTTCTTGAACTTCTGTTTAATATGTTAATTCTTCTGAGTGGATTTTATGTCTCTTTATGGAAAAATTGCTTGTTTTATGCAAAGAGAGGGTTTACTGTCATTATACGGTCATGACAGGAGTTTATAGACTGTATAATGTTACATAGACTAGTTTAGTAAGCGATTTTTTATTACACTAGTCACATGTAAACACATGTAATATGTTTACATCTTTGTGGTTATATATTCAAAACCATTTTACTATTTTAACATTTGTACCAGTGCAGTAGTTCAGTGCTATTCGCTATGGAAAACTAACAGAAAAAAGGCCCTTAAAGGTATAGTTCACCCAAACATGAAAAATTATGCAATTTATTCACACTTACCTCACGTTGTTCCAAACTTGTATGATATTCTTTCAAAAAGATTTATTAAGAATGTTTCACTTGTTTTTGTCCATACAATGAAAGTCAATAGGGTCCAAAAAACAACGAAACAACAACAGACAAACAAACACAGGACCTAATTGACATGTATGGACAAAAAACAAAAGACATTCTTCAAAATATCTTCCTTTAAGTTCCACAGAATTCCAAGTTTGGAACAACAATGGTCAGCAAATCATGAATTCTTATTTTTCAGTGAACTATCCCTAGGATTTTTCTAAAGATCAGGCAAGAGCCAAAGACAAACATTCGTGACTGCATGCAAACAGCACTACTGCTATAAATTTATACAAGAAAACAAGGGAAGGACAATGTGGTGTCACTTGGCAGATGGTTTCTCCATGCTCCAAACTGTCCAAATGATCCTCAGTTTCCTCCTCCCATTTTAAACAAACATCTGAGAGACATGCGTGGGAAGATCATTATCTATTCAACTTGTGCCATCCTCTAAGGACTGCTGAAAGCATGTGCGTTAAAGCAAGACTGGGTGCAGACCGCAGGAAGGAACGGTGGAGTCCTGTGCTGCTGGAAAGCAGTAAGCGAAAGCAGTTCTCTCCGTCTCCACAAAGACCGCAAGCCTATTCTCCTTGAGTTCAGAGAGATCCCTGTCCACCGCTTGCTGTCCCCTCCTCCTCCTTCCCTGAAGAATGAGAGATTTGATGGGAGGTGAAATTTTAGAAGGGGTCGAGTTATTCTGTCTCTATTTCAGCACCCGTTACATCAGAGGAGGGGTTAGGCTCTTCCCTCCAAAAAGGAGAAAAGGAAGAGGGAAAAAAAACAAGCCCCAATCCTCCCCCCCCCCACTCCCTCCCTCCCTCATCCTTGATGAAAAACTGGAGTTGCTGTCCGAGAGTTCCTCAGTCTCCAAAAAGCAGCTGAAGGGTTCCAGAGCCATGCCACTGCCCCAGATCCCATGAACCCTAAGACAGGAGCTCACTACTGGGATGAGCAGGGTCCTGGACATTGGGGATCCAAAACTGTGGGAGCTTTGAGGCCTTAATATCCTGGGATACAAGAGATGTGTGCAGCTTTAAGGACTTTCAGAGAGCCACTGGGAGAATAAGGAATCACGGAAGACACCAAGGATTGGTGAACCAAAAGGATCTCAACAGAAAACAGACGGCAATAAAGGTCAGAAGACACCTGGGTAAAAGTTCTTCACTCACTTTTTTTTTTTTCTTCATACATTTTCTCTGATTTCATTTCATTTATCTGTCAGCATCTGGAAGTTTACCTTCGTCTTTGTTTGGAACATGGTTCTAGCTGTGCATTCACTTTGCCGTTTTTGTTTTTCTGAACGAATTGCCATGTGCGCTCAGCCAGGGTACGGGTGGGCCAAATGGTCCGGTCATAGGGTAGTTCCGAGAGTTTGCATTGGATTACTTTAGTCTTTCTTCATAATCAATTGCAGGGAAGTAGGACAAACATCAAAGGCAGATAATTACCCAGAATTTTGCCTCTTATTCTGTTTGTTTGCTTTTCAGAAAAAGAGATGGGTTTGACTCTGGATGTTTTCTGGTCCACTTCGAGGTCATGCAGAAGGGGGCATATGCATCTGGATGGGTGTGTTTGTTTGCTTGGTTAAGAGCTGCTCTCTCAGCACGTTCCGAGACTGATACTCTCATGGAGATTTCAACAGTGCTATCTAAAACAGTGCCGGCTTCTCTGAGGCTTGTGTCTTGTGGCTTTTCTTGTACTGCGAAGGCTGTATTTTGTGGATTGTGTCTTATTTTGAGGACTGTGGTTAGTAGATTCTATTGTAGCAAGTTGTAGATGTTTCTTGGTTGCCTGGTGCTCCTCATGGTTCCTCTGGCTGAAGCTCTTAGGAATAGGGTCTACTGAGCGTCTATGTACTGTTCTGTAGGGGATAAGGGACTCTATTCATAAAAAAAAATTAGTTAAGGAAAACAAACCTACCAAAACAGAAGATCGTTTTACACTAACCACTTCCTCATGTAGAAATGTCCACATTCAGACTGCTTACACACTTCCCTCTGGTTTGACAGTGGGCATTCTGCAGGCTTATCACAAAACCTAGTGTGTGCTGTAGCACCATTACCCATAATGCCCTGCTTCTGTCAGCCAAACAAGGAACAGCACCAGTAGACGTCAAGTTGAACAAAACCAAATGTTGTAAATAAAGATGAAGGGGGCATTTACAGAGGACATGATCTTACAAGAGAAATAGAATGCAGTGGTCTTATGTTTAACTAGTCTTTTACTTAAAGGTGACCTATAATGCCCTTTTTACATGATGTAATATTAGTCTCTGGTGTCCAGAATGTGTCTGTGAAGTTTCAGCTCAAAATACCCCACACCTCATTTATTATAGCTTGTCAAATTTGGTTGTGAGCAAAAACACGGCATTTTTGTGCGTCACAGCCAAAATGAGGATTGTCAGTAACGGTGTTCAGCCTTACATTGTTCAAACGGAGTCGGACACTGATGGAGAGACTCAGGAAGAAGTTACAACTTTTAGAATGAAACTGGACGTTTCTGAATGGTTAATGGATAAATTTATGTAGTTGCTGTGGAGTTGATTCAACTCATCGACTAGCATGTGCCGTCATGTTAATCTTTTGTGCAAATCCAGCATTGAATTGACCCTCGTTTATGAAGCAGTCTGGCATAAAATGTCGGCATGGCAACAAAACTCTACTACAACAACTCTTCCTCTTTTCGGGCCAACATGGCCTCACCCCCTTTGTTGCGTGTTCCCAGGGGCAGGGTTTATGTACATTTTAGGACTAGATGTCGTCATTAACCTGGGAAGAAGCTCGTTGTAGTCCCAACCAGCCATTTGTTGTAGTCTTTAAACAGCGAATTCTTTAAAAGATGTTGTTTAAACAGCAACATTAAACACTAACTAAAGTTAAAAAAGTGACATGATCAACAATCAACCACCCCTTTAATGTGTGTCATGTAACATGCTGCAATAAATACATTGAGATGTGATGCATATGTCCTGTGTGAATATTATTATGCAGATAACCTTAATATTATTATGCATATAACCGTAATAGTGAAACCAAACCAATTGGCTGAAATGTGAAAGGTTAGAAAAATGTTTCCTCAGAGAGTCATAAAGCTAACTAAAATCCGTACACAGAAAAAGAAGCCGCTCTTGGACGAAGTTCCATGTCATTACTCTTCAGAGAACATTCCGTGCTGAAGTGCTGGCACATGGTTCACCTGTAGCACATGTGAAACGTCTTAAAATGTTCACACTCAAATTCTTTCACACTCAAATGGCATTACTACCTACCATTTAGTAAAATTGTAGAGAGACAATGAAATGTTAAGAAACTTATGAAATATTCTAATTGAAGGGGTGACAGTAGAATGTGATGCTGAGTAAATAAAGGCCAAAGGCTGCCATTGCTCAGATTTAACGGTCAATTCCTGTGGGTACCGGTGATGAATCGCATCTGTGATGTTCGCGTGTCGTGAGCTTCTCTAAATGCATACAGATACATATTGGGGCTGTTAGACATTAATTTTAATGAATCATTCATCTAAAAACAACAAATGACAAATACAACACATATGAATTTTGAAGCCACATCATATTTTGTCAGAGACAGCAGAACCTTTGGTAACTGATTCTAGATTTGCATTTCATGAAGGAAATATTAGAACGTGCAAACATCCCAGCAATGTCAATTGAGGAAGTTTCAAACTCTAATCTTGAATGTTTTTTAAAATATAAAAAAAACATAAAACACACCTAAAATACCTATACAACAAGGTTTGACTGTGGTTTAGGGTCTGGGCTGAATTGCAAATAAATAAATAAATAAATAAATAAATGATGAGATAAAGGAAAAGTAGTAAGATTAATTTCAATACAGCCTTGCACGTAACACATAAGAGCCAACACGGCTTCTCTCTCAGAGAGTGTTCTGTTTATTGTCTTCCTTTCAACATGTTAAAACAGAAACATACAAGCATTGCTTATCCTCATCTGCAGCACTGAGGTAATTAGAAACATGTGGAGATGACTTTTGCGTTTCACAGATATGCATACGGTTTCAGGATTTCAGGCTTCCTTCTTCCTCAGTTGTCTGTCATTTAAACAGCCACACTCTACTCTCTGTCTCAGGCAATTTTTTCAAAAATGACATTCTCTTGAAATATAAGCCCACACTTTCATCTTCAACTGCTGCAATCTTATTCACCGTTCTAAAACAGAGCCCAATAAAAATTCCAAGCTAAACGAGGAAGCAATTTAGAGATTTGGGAATAAAGTGAATGCAAAATCCCATAAAGATTTGCAGGAAACTTAACTGCTGTGTCAAACTAAGGGTCAATGACATGATGCTAATTTGTCTTAATTCATTCAAAAATATAATAATGCAATAAATAACTTTAACAATTCTATGATGAGCATGCTTTTAGTTAAAAAAATTAAAATTCATTGTTTCATCGTCGTTTTTATAAATTCAGCTATTTTTTGTCTTGTGGAGCATATGTAAACATTTTTTTATGTAAAATATCTTATCCAGAACAGTGCTGAATAAAAAAATAACATGCATATTATATGATCCCTCTTATTTTGTTCAAATTATTCACAGATTCTGCAAGGGGTTCACAAACTTTCAAGCAGCACTGTATGTAGTATAAAAAAAGGAGAAGGTAATATTAGTAATATTTGTACACTCACATGCATTCAAGGTTTAGGGAAAATCTTTTACTTTCTGGTAATACTTAATTTCAGTCATTGAATGTCAGCCTTTCTTTTAAAATGGCATAAAACATTTTCAAAACCATATGGAAGCATATACAAGGGGTACATTTAACCTAAGAACTTTAACCATGTGTTTTAAACTTATTCCTTTTCTTTATATCAGCATTCTTATCTGTCATTTTTTGACTCACTTTCCAGCTGTTGGAATCATCCTGATTTAGCTTTATACATGCAAACCGGAGAAAAAGTTCTGCTCTGTCTCTCATGACTCGCATGTTCCCACACTTATAGCAAGTTCTGAGAGGAATGAAGCTTCTGAGAGGCTTTAAAAAGAGCTTGTGGGTGGTGATCAGGACCTAGGTCTGAGCTTCCAAACCACGTTCAGTGAAAAGCTGCATTCACTGTGACAGGACTGCTTCTTTTTCCTGCTCTCTCTTTTCTTTAGCTGTGGGCTCCAAACTCAATTAAAGTTCCCACATGCCCAGATCTCACTTCATAAATTCATTACATCATGCCCTGTTGGTCTCCATTCTGCCAGCGCTCATTTCCTTCTGCCTTGGTATGGAGTTGGGGCATGTTTTCCAATCTCCTATGAACTCTTTTTTCTCCTTTCTTGCTCTTACGCTCTCTTCCAATCTTGCTAATTTTGTCAGCGTCATCTCCTGATTGAAAAAGAGTGTATCATATGTTTTTTTTTTATCTTCAGCCCATTTAAAATGTTGAGCCATGCTACAAATTACTACCATGCTGACAAACGTGGCCCATGTGTGATGCATTTATTGTATAGACTTCAGATTACAACAAAAAGCTGCTGTTTGTATAGTCATCTTTCTCTAATGTTTTTCCAATATTACGTATTTCACCAACAACAGCAGAGTGAAAATTATTTTCAGACAATTTACTCTTGAAGCTTCTGATTCCAGCAGTGTTGCCTCATGCATCCTAACAAATTCAGCATGATCCCTCATTTGTCCATCTGTTGTCCCCTCCGCCCATCTCTCAAGTTGTTCCTCTTTCTTTTTTTTCCCCTTGTATTCTCATTATGGAATATTTTTGGAAGTGCGTCTACATGTTTACTGGATTGGCTGCCATCATCTTGGGAAAGTCTGACAGCCAGATGTGGAATTCTTAGATACATTTTTTTCAAAAAATACATTCTCTTTCAAGGAAAACCTTAAATAAATCCTATTTAACTACCTCAGATCAAACAATTGATGTGTTTGTGTGTAAACGCACATGGCAAAACTTCAGCAACGGATGATTCTTCTGAGATTAGCTTTTAAGAGTCCTCTTTACAATGTCACACAAGTGGGGGATTGTTGTGGAACATTATACTGCCAGAGTAATTGCAGTGTTTAAATGTAACATCTTGTTGAGTCATGGAATCACAGACTCATCTCTTAAAATTTTATGAAGCTAGTTGTTGGGTTGTCTAGCTTAGATCTTATTTCTTTCATAGTTCAGTGACTAATCATATAAACTTAAAATTGGCCATCTTGTACAAACAGCTACATTCATTACCTGCCCAAGAACATGATTAGAGATTTAACATCAATTACAGCATTCTGCAATTAAAATCATTCTATTTGTCTCGAGATTTATTTGCTTTACAAATAAAATAAAAATCTTTACAAGTATTTCACTAAGTTTTTTCTCCACCGCCTTGTCAATCTCCAAGGAACACAGCGTTTTAAGACACTTCATATCCTTGTCTAAACTTTCCAGCAATAACCTATTCTCTCATAAAACTGCTCAAACTGACACTCAGCTCTCGGACTAATAAACTTTGCAAGAAAAATACGGGACTTTATGGTCCAATATCAAAGCTTTCTCAACAAGAGTACAAACACCCTTAACAAAACACCTTATATTACCCGCCGTTTTCTAGTTAACCATTTAAACAGCTCTCAACTGCCCAATGAAATTTTGACTTGAAACAGCTGACCAGAAATCGAAGACACTTGGGCATAAATCCCATAAAAACAAGAGCTCAAACTCTTTTACTCACTTCAGAGGAAGTCACAATAATGTCATGCCAGACACCACAGGCTGAAACGAGGAGCTGGGCGCTAAGCGAAGAGAGAGGCAATGAGCTAATGACTGGAGCTCAGATCCAACTCCAGCACAGCCAAGGAAAAACAGCTCCTGGTGGCCCACCAAAGCACACCGCACACAAGCAGGCCAGCCAGAAAGCAGTGTTTGCCATTGTGAGATAATCTACAAGTAACTGACCAGATGATTAGATAACTCTACCAGGAATAGTTTGGCTCTTGAAAGAGCTTTTTCATTGTCTGCATGCATATTCAGAAGGTCCTTATAAAGCCATAGCCATAAACGCAACAGAGCAGATGCTGATGCAGCATCAACCCTATGGAGTGTTGTTAAAAAGGCCAGACAAGAAGGTGCCACACTTGACTCTTCAGCTCTACATGCTGGAGCTACAAATGACTTGCTGCAGAGACATTGAGTACATTAGAAGAGATGGTGATCAAGTATAAATAACAAAGACTGAGCAGTGAAAAGAGAGTGCGAGAGAGAATTGGCAAAGCTACCTTCCAAGATGCAAGTATAAACAAAACTCAGTAGCTATCCCTCTCTCTAAGCAGAGCTTCACAAAAATACTCTTGAGGAATAAAGGATTTTGGCAGCACTCTGTAAAAATATGGAATAAGTGAGACTTTATTACTAAAACAAATGTGTCCAGGCACATACCCTTCTTCTGTGTATTTTCAAAATGGATAACTGAGACAAAATCAGGACTGAGGAAAAGCTGATTTCTGTGATGAACTGTAAAATGAACTCAGTGACCCTGTTTAACTGTGTTTTGTTTGTACAGCAGTTTCCATAATGATATTCTATAGGGCTGTTGACACAGTATGTATTATTCAGATCGGAAAACATAAGAAAGAGCGCAGTGGAAAGGATTGCAGTGGTATGAGATATACTTTTAAAAGTTCAACTTTTAATTTGACACGCCATCTTAACCTTGACACTGATGGTTTGAGACACTGATTAAGTTTTAAGGCACATTGCAATGTCAAAGAGTTCCGTTCAGTATACATATTTCCAAAGATATACAACTGGCACAGCTGGATGAAAGAACATGTTTTGACTTTGCTTTTTAACTGAGTAAAACTGGGCTGATGTCTTGGACTGTAGCGGCACGTCTTGCTGCCTTTTCGTCTTGTTTTTAAGATGGCATGTCAAGATCCTTGTTTTTTTCCCTTGATCAGTAGTGTGCCTCAAATTTTTAAATGCAAAATAAAAAAAAAAAAAAATGTGTTTTTTGTGAACAACCTATAATTCTGCCCAATGCAGCGGAACCGCTGGGATTTAGTCTTTGACAGCCAGCATGAATGATGTTAGCAGAGTCAAACCCAATGAAAACAAGAACACGGATTAAATGTGCTTGTGCTACACTTGACGGTGACATCATAACAGTGATACGGACTTCGTAAAAACATCCGAGGAACCCAAGGGTATCAGAACAGTCTGGAAGCCGTTCTGGAAGCTCTATGAATTATTGCTATTAACAACACACGAAGAGCCAATTGGCTGGAACAATAGAGGGTCACAGCTGTCCATACATCACATCAAAGCTAAAGAAGATGAATCATGGGAACAGTGAGTAGATTGTATAGAGTGTGGGGCTGTGTTACTCAGATGGGTGGGGAAAGGATAGGGAAACATATCCAAATCAAGAGCAAAGTTGACAAATTCCATGTTTAAAAACGTATAAGCTTGCTAGTTAATTGGTTATCCTAAGCTACTGACAGCTCTAGTGCAAGTGCTAGTCTACAATGTGGGAATTCTGACAGTTGAGAGGAGCAAACCAATAATACTGGGAATTGTTTTAACAACTGACAAACATGGTAATATTTAAAAAGTGATAGTCAAATATACACTTCAAAATACACACAAATTGTGTGTTTCCTGGGAATCGAACCCATGATCTTGGCATTGGTATTGCAATGCTCTACTAACTGAGCTACAGGAAATGAAAACTGTTCAATAAGATTTAATAACAATAATGTAATGTTAAACAAAAGCAGGATTTTTTTATTCATGAGTTACAAGATAGATAAAGTATATAAATGCTTTACAGAGAGTTGCACATTCACAAATTGTGTGTAGCCCATAAGCAAACACACCTTAGTTGTCTATTACTATTTATTAGTGACGGTGAAAGGTTGAGAGACTGCATAATGGAGACAAATGCAGTACTCCATTTTATGGCTGAAGGGAGGGAGAGTAAAATAAGCAAATTAGAAGGTAAGAGTTTTCCTCTCAATCCCTCAGGTTAGCATTCCGAACCACTACGTCCTGAATCGTTCTGTTTTGGCGTGGGCCGGCATTCTCACATCTGTTCTGGATATGTTAGCTGCCCATTACTACGCCCAAGCCAAAATATTTTGAATTGCTTTTCCTGTGTGATTGTAAAAAATGACAGGAGGGAAACCAGTTGACTTAGAGTCCGCTGATAGTTAGAGATAATTAGGTTGAGTAAGTCAGGTCCCTAAAGTAAAAAGTGAGAGAAAGTGATGAAAATGGAAACAGACACAAATGGAGACAAATCAGCAGCTTTCTGGACTGCACAAGATCTTCTTTTCCCATGAAGTCAGGTTCAAGGCCAGGTGTCTTGTTTGGCAGACCAGCCAGGAGGACGATTATGTATGTGACCCACTTTCTTTACTATAGCCCAGACTTTTAAAAACCATGTCTTACTCTATTCTCACTTTCTAATCTCTTCACTCCACACAGCATGCTTCTCAAAGTCTGTAGCCTGCAGTGTCAAATTGCTCCACCGTGTTCAGAGCCGATTAAGCTGCGTTTGACTGTGGCTTTCATTTCACTTTATGCTTTGAAAGACAGAGCCAGTTGTTTTGAAACCCACCCCTAAGCATAGGTTAGCTTTAGATTACTGACTACAGACCAGACAGAACCAGACAGTAGAGCCTTCAAGCAAACAAAATATAGTTATAATATAAAGGAACTAAAGAGGAGAGCAGAATAAAAACTCTATGGAGGTCACTGACTTGGTTTAGTTTAACAAGTAAGGGCAAGGCATGCTAAACCGCCTACAGCCTACAGTATATAAGACCCTGATTAGCATTAAAAAGTATGATTTTAGCAAACTGGTTCATTCGGACAAAACAAAAATCATTCACAGATTATTTTCTCAAACTGTTCCAATTTTGGTCCATATTGACACTCTTATCTAACTCTCTTTCAAATTAAAATGTCAGCAACACATTCCTTTAGAGACAATATAGCATTCCAGTGAAGCTGATGTTAAAGACACAATTTCACACAGTTTCACCTGGATCTGCATACACATCTTTGGTCTTGCAACAGAACAGATGGCAGAACTGCTGACTGAAAAATGTGTGTCTGTATAAACAGGGAGGGGAACCCAGAGCGAACACATCTAGGTGTTGATGAAAAGCAGAGCTCAGCATGGAGGGAAAGGTGATACTGGGATTAGAGGAGCCTAATGCAGCTCCCGGAGAGGGCTGCAATGCAAAAAACTGAAGACATGCTGGGTTACTCAGTGAGAGACTGTTAAATACTGAACCTTGTAGAGTGGGATACACAGCAGGATATAAGAGCACCTAGGAATTTGATCCACTGAACCCTGGAGAGAAGGGGGTAGAGAGTTATAGAGCAGGAGGCACAAGGGCGGGAGAATGGTTATAGTCCATGCTGAAGATGGGTTTTGTGTATAAAATGCCATGGTGATGACATCAGAGGAGTGATGAGCTGTTAGCAAAGGATGTGAAACATCTGGATATGGGCATGTGTTAGTGGAGGATGTGAGGCATACAATGTGTGTTTGATTTAAGTGTCTGAGACAAGACTGAATAGTACACCAGGGTGCCTGTGAGAACAGAAGGGGTAGAGGTTGTACACCATGTTGAACTGCTAATACACATACTTTTCATGGCAGCATTCCATTAATACATTGAAAGAAACAAGAAAAAAAAAACAAAAAAAAAAAACACTTTTTGCCACATGGGCTGCTGGGTAAAATTCAGCTGTGGAGTCCGCATCAGTACATGCTTGGCACTTGATGAGGTGCATGACTGCTGATTGATGGCTCATTTTCTTTCTCTTTACAGGTGAAGAATTTGATTTACCACTGTCTGGAGGTTGAGGAAGAGAAAACAGAAGAAAAAAGCTACCCAAAAGTAGGTGAGGTGATAACAGAAGCAACCATGAGATGCGTAACATGGTGCATGGGCATCATGCTCTGCCTCTCCATCTGCTTGCTCAGCAAGTGTCACTCAGGAAATGAACTCATGCAATCTCGAAAACGGCGAGCACCTGCCGACGACTCCAAGAAATGTTCCTACACTTTCCTGGTGCCCCAACAGAAAATCACAGGCCCGATCTGTGCCTCTGCCACCGGACCTGAGCCAGACAAAGACCGGGTGACGCGTATGGACATTGCTGATGTGCGGGAGGTCCTTTCCAAGCAGCGACGAGAGATTGAAATGCTGCAACTAGTGGCGGATGTGGATGGGAACTTGGTAAATGAGATGAAGCTTCTACGCAAAGAGTCTCGTAACATGAACTCCAGAGTGACGCAGCTCTACATGCAGCTGCTTCATGAAATCATCCGCAAGAGGGACAACTCCCTGGAGCTGGCGCAGCTGGAGAACCGCATACTGAATGTCACCACTGAGATGCTGCGACTGGCCTCCCGTTACAAAGAGCTGGAGCTGCGTTTCGCAGGCCTTGCTGCCACAGTCAACAACCAATCGGTGCTCATCGCCGCCCTGGAGGACCGCTGTCTCCGTGGATATGGACGTCAAGATCTGCCAGCAGTGCCACCGCTAGTGCAGGTGGTACCAGAGAGCATTCCAGCCAACAACAACCGCTTCACCAATGAGATTCAGAGAGACAACAACAACCGAGCATATCCTAGAGGATCACGAATGGACGCCCCAACGCCCGACCCACTGGGAATCCCACCACCCCCACAGGGCACCCTCACCTCAGATGGTAAGTGACCAGGGGACAGGGAGATATATGGAGCAGAATTCTGGAAGATCTTGAGAAGTCAAGCCACTTGTTTCCTTGTTAATTTTTTACAATCTTACCACAGAGTTTCAAAAACAGGTACAATTTGACATTGACAACTTCTATGAATTAATAAGCTTAGGGGAGTTACCAGGCTTTTAGGGGAAATGTGGTATCTCTGTCGTATAAATGTTGTGACAGCAACCTAGCAGTTAGTGCAAATGCCCCATACATGTAAAGAAGTAACTTGACGGCTTATGTCTTGTTCTGATCCCACATCTCATTCTCTCAACTGTCTCATTGGCCTTGTCCAAAATGCTGAGCCAAGTCCTTCTCCGACACCATACTTTGGTTACTTATTGTCTCATAGACTTTTGGGTAGCAGTCAGGAGCCTATATCATTGTGGGCTATGAAAGAGTTTGCAAAAGGTGGCCAAAAAGGAGGCACTTGTTACCACCCTCCTGAAACCTAAAATAACAAATTAGACTGTTGTGCCACTAAAGATGTTGCATCTCCCCTGGTGGCACTACGTGTTTCCACTGAGAGTGGCACTGAGATTTCATCCTCCTAAAGCATGAACACATAGCCAGGAACAGCTAGTGCACTGTTGTAATGCCAAAAGTTACTGAGACAAATCACAGAATCCTCTATTCCGCTCCTGCAGAATCCTCTCTGGCAGCCCATGAAAACAAAATATGAGCTCATGGATTCCTGAGCACACACTTGAAAACATGCACCCACATAAGCCTCCCGGAAAAATCTCCAGATTAAAAAGGGTCAGAGAAGAGTAAAGTGGAGGAACTGGTAGTCTAAGATGGACTGGGCTTCTGTATCTCTGCTCTATAAATGCATCAAAACGTAGCTGTCCTGTGAGGAGTGAAGATACACATAGGAACAATAACATGCAACATAAAAGCTACAAGATATCTTCTTCAAGCACTTACCTAGCAAAACTCAAAAACATTTCCCCCCTTCACACACATGCAAGATAGTGATGCCTCATTTGTTAACCAATCTAAACTTGAAAGCAATTTACATGACCATGTGTTCGGAGAAAACGGTCGCTACAAAAATGGGGCAAACTGTTGTTAAATCAGAGAATGAAAGCATTAGACATCAGACAGACAATGAGGGGAAAAAATGTGTCTGTGTAAGCAAGCACATGAGTACATCCCACTAAGAAAACCACTTTTGCCATTATTTATGACTACTAAAAGACAGAGTGTGAGAGAAGCATTGCCTGGCAAGGCCAGAATGAAAGTCCCTTCAATATCAACAAAGATTGCGCACGGGAGACCCGAGAGTTTGTTCTATTCAGCCGTGAATTCAGTTTTAAATGACCAAAACCACATTAATTATTTACTTTTCGCTGTTGACTCTCTTGTCACTTTGCTAACGTCATATTCACCCTGCTCTGATTGGTTTACTCTGCTTCCTGTTTGCACAGATTTACTCCGCCCTAGAAATCGAATTGATTCAATGGCTGACCAGACTCATCCACTGGTACAGTAGTGAGGCTGGATTTTCCAGGCAAAGAGAAGCATACTTTGAGAGTACATCTGAAATTTCCATTCTTGAAAATAATTATGTTATTGAAGATGTTTTTTTTTTTTTTTACTGTACAAGACAAGTAAATCAGACACACCATTGTTGCATTGTTACAGCACTTCGAGCTCAGCTTGATGCAGCATTTAGATTTACATCTTAAGATGTACATTTTGCAAAGATTTAATCTGAGTTTGTTCTCTCTCTTTCTGCCCTTCTTAGCGGTATAAGGTTGACTTTCATGCTTCCACTTTCAAGACCACATTCCTGATAGACAGGATTTACAGCCATGTAACTGTCAGTAAAAGGCAAAACCATAAAAACACAACTTGCACACACAGAGGACTAAATATGAAATTGAGAAGGGGAACAATCTGTGGGTGTATTGGAAATGAAGCGTGTAAGTCTATTACTTAAAAGGAATTTACAGAATTTGTAACTTAAGGGAGAGGTAAACCCATGCTTGTGAGCAAGTATAGTTACCAAACAAGGCTGACAGGATGAATATATAGGGAGCTATCTTCTAAGATGACAGAACCTCATAAATGATTGATGTGAAATGCTGTTTCAGACATGTGCCCCATGAAAAGTGTTCCTTGGACAAGAATTGGCTTAACTGTCATAGCCAATATCTGCTGACATTAGCATTCTGCTATGCTAATGACTTTTAATACAAGCTTTACTTTTTAAATACGGAATCTAATATATAAATATGTTTACAATAACATTTTCCTTGAACTTGGTTTACAATTTTAGTCAAAGTACTTTAGGATTGTCTGCAATGCGGCCTAAGAATTTGGCCAAAACAGATGCAGCGTCTTTTAGCCTTCGCATAGACAGCACACCTATGAAACCTAAAAATGCTATCTAGGTAGGCAGCTCACTTGGTTTTGGAACATAGCCAATGTTTAAGAGAAAACAAAAAAAAAACATCTCATGGCATCCTTAAACACAATGGAAAACATCTACAACTCTCCAAAGAAGCACTTAGACTTTGTAAGACCCCACAACTGGCAGGCCAAATATGCAGTCATGTGAAAGTGTGAGATGGTGGTTTTGGACTACAGCCTTTAGTGATAAAGTCTTGAGGTGGTGTATAAATATTACAACCATCAAACCTTTACAAACACAACCTCTAGTGGTAGGTCTCTCCAATTCCCCGTCTCTCACATACCCACATTTAACAATAAACAAGCTTCACTGCTTATCCAGCAGATCTTCAGTCTGAACCCAAGACTTAAACAATGATAAAATCTCTAAGTTCCTGAAGCAAATGGCTCCAGAGCCAAGCCTTTCATGCGGCCAAAGCAACTCAATAGGGCCCAATTCTCTCGCGACTGACCACAAATGACAGCTCAATATAGCCCACTTCAACCCAAAACACAGAGAATTACAACCGCAGTTGACCAAAACAAAACACTCGTCTAACCTCTGGGGTTGTACAGTACTTTTTTTTTTTTTTTGCCAATAAAGATATATCATTACTAGGGGGGAAAACAAACAAACAAACAAAAAAACAGTAGCTGCTCAGAGAGTAGTTTTGGATGACTCTAAGATGCAGTTCTATTTGAGGGTCCTCCTGGACCCAAGCAGAGAAAACGCCCACTCCCCAACTCTGCCGCTAGAAGCCACCCGGCACAATGCCTGTCTGTATGAGCTCAATGGCTGTCATTCATGGACAGGCGGTCAGGGCCACACTGGGACCTGGCTGGTTAACACAGCAGTTATAGCACAGCTAGAGCTACTGAAGAACTTCCTCTCATCACAGGAAAACTCCTCTTATACAACACACCAACCATATCGCCCAAAAGGGGCTTTGGCAATGGGAATCTCTCTTTCTTCCTTTCTCACTCTACATCTCTGGCTCACCCCTATATGACTGATAATGATTTTAGCTTAAGCTCAAGTAAAGAGGAAAAAGAAAAATAAGCGGAAAATAACCAAAGGAAGAGGGAGTTGCACAAGGCCTGAGCTGGTGTCTGGGCATGGTAACTTCATCAGGACAAAGAAGGGTATTTATCTTTCAGCCAAATCTGAAGTGCTGGGAGATCTCAGGGCAGAGATGATGAGTCCAGAGATCAGAAGAGCCTGCAGGGAAAGCTTTCAGTTAAGACAACAGTGTCTCTCTATGGTTAGGAAAACTCACTAAACTGATCCGAGACATCTATATTAAAGTGTTAGTTTACCCAAAAATTCCCCAAATTCTGTCATTAATTTCTCACCCTCGTATAGTTCCAAATCCGTAAGTATTTCGTTCATCTTCGGAACACAAATGAAAATCTTTTTAATGAAATCTGAGAGCTTTCTGTCTCTCCACTGAGAGCCTACACAACTACTACAAGCCCCAGAAAGGTAGTAAAAGCATCATAAAAGCAATCCATGTGACGCAAGTGGATTTATGAAGCGACATGTTTGGTTTGCACAAAAAAAGCATAATTTACCACTTTAAAAAAATATTAATCTCCAATGCGCATTCATGAGAGTACCATGATGCATGCGTGTTGTGTTGATGCAAGAGCACACACTGTGTGAATGCATGTTGGAGATTAATATTTTGTAAATAATGTGGTAAATTATGTTTTGTTTTTCTTTGCGCAAACTAAGCACTCATGTCACTTTATAAAATTTCAGTTAAACCACTGGAGTCACATCGATTATTTTAATGATATCTACTAATGATGTACTACCTTTCTGGGGCTTGAAAGTGGTCGTTGCATAGGCTGTCAATGGAAGGATAGAAAGCTCTCAGATTTCATTAAAAAAGATCTTAAATTGTGTCCCGAAGATGAATAAATGTCTTACGGGTGTGGAACGACATGAGGGTGAGAAATTAATGATATCATTTTCATTTTTTGGGTGAACTAATCCTTTAAGTGTCCAAAAAAAAAAAAAATAACAAGCCTGAATCCCAATCAAAGCACCTTTTACAGTGTCAAGGCCCATTCCAACAGGAACAACAACTAAAGGACTAATAACTATATTAACATACACACCAAAAAATGATAACATTGTTTATTATAAGCATATGCTGCTGTCACATGGTCTGTTGCTTTAAATGCTCAAAACCATTAGAGTTGGGTGGATTTTGATTGGCTGGATGAAAATCCTTCTGAATAGGATTCCAACGTTATTGTTCCTTTGTGACATTATCGTTTTAGCTATGGTGTGAACTTAGTCTTATAGAATTAGAATATTAAACTATTAAAATTGTATGACTATTAAAACTTAATTTTTTTATTCAGTTTTTTATCTTTGGTGTGAACTTTAATTTAAATTTTTTATTTTTTTTGTTAACAAAAATGAGACATGCACATCATGACGGTAATTAAATGATTTTCATTAAAAACACTACTGACAAAAATATGAGAAAAAAGAAACAACACTGCAAGAAATTAACCATGCACACACATTTTTTAAGAAAAATCTAAAAAGAATATGAATGTTTTAAATATTCCAATTAGTCCGTGTCGGAGATGACCTGCTTGATCAGCACAAGATTAATCAGAAATACAGTATACACAACTCAAACATAATATTACAACAAAATAATGCAAATGAACAAGCGAATTATAACTAATTTACGTGCTAGTCAGAATGTGCAAGTCTCCTCGGGAATACAAATTGTCTTTATCACTGTCATTGTACTGGGTCCAGATATTATATACTGAAAAGAGAAACCCAGATTACTTCTCTCCCCGTCTTCAGGCCCGTTCAGAGACTGTTTCCAGGTGCGGCAGGCGGGGCACAGCACCAGTGGGATGTATCTGTTGAAGGCAGAGGGTAGTGATAGACTGATTCAGGTCTGGTGTGAACATAAATTAGACAATGGAGGCTGGACCGTTTTTCAGCGAAGGAAAGATGGCTCAGTCAACTTCTTCAGAAACTGGGAGAACTACAAGGTAAGGGTCCACATCACAAAGACCAGAGTATGCTGCAGACCAACCAATGTGCAAAAACTAGAAATCAAATGTAGAAAGTCTAAACATCTGATAAGAATCAGGGAAATAGGGGACCTCTGGAGACAGTCCCACTGTCTGCATTTACATCCCTGTCATGTGAGTGTGTACGTTTAAGTGAATTTGGGAAATACTGTATATGGAATGTGTGATGAGATTCCCAGTAAGGCCCATCAGTGATTTACTAGTTCAGTTCTCAAGAATTTTCAGGCCAGTAACACCATTGATCAAATTAGACCAAGTATATGTACAACATATCTCTAATAATTTGGTTAGTTTTAAGCCAAATTACATCTCTTTGGGTGCAAACACTGTGATTAAATTGTATTGTTTATTTATTTTAGATGAAGTAATAGATTTGCAGTATCTGAGTTTTAGGTTATTGACCATTACATGAAAATAATTGCTTATCAATATCAGCTAGAGGTTTGTTTGAATATTGTTGCATGGCAATGGATCATTACTTAGAAATAAACCATCTAAGATATGTATTTCACAACACATTTTCTACAGCATTAGTACTGAACAGGAAAATACATTTCACCTTTAGTTGATGAAACCAAAGAACTATAGCTGTGATATATAGGAGGCTTGTAGACCCAAAGCACATAATTCATTCCCTTTCCAAGAGCAATGCCCCGAAAATGACCATTTTCCCCTTTGTACACTGCTGAAATCAGTGGAAAAATCTAGTTATGCCTTTATAAAGTAGCTCTCAAGTTCCCTGCAAAGTCTGTCTAGGGAGTGTGACTTCACCGATTTAGTCAAAGTTGAGTGTGTTCACTTGCCAAACAAGTGAATTGTAAGTCCAGAGTTGAAGGCCTACTACAGAAACACACCTCAAATCCTGCTCACTGACACAAATGAAATGAAAACGTAGAAGTAGAATAACTGCACACAGTTGGGGGAACACACATAAATCCACTAAACGCACTCAAGACATAGATGAACTATTTCCATTGGACAAAAGATCAAGCTTCTCTGTCACATACTCTGTCTCTATTACGGTTTCTCTCATTTCCTCCCTCCTTCTCCCACACAGAAAGGCTTTGGGAACATAGATGGAGAACACTGGCTGGGCTTGGAGCACATCTATAACCTAGCCAAGCAAGGGGACTACAAATTGCTGGTGGAGCTGGAGGACTGGGTTGGGAAGAAGGTCTATGCAGAGTACAGCAGTTTCCATCTGGAGCCTGAAAGCGAGGCCTTCAGGTTGAGACTGGGCACCTACCAGGGCAATGCTGGAGACTCCCTCACAAGCCACAATGGAAAACCCTTCACAACACTTGACCGGGATAAAGACGCCTTTACAGGTCAGATGCTAACAGTAGCCAGTTAGAACAGTATATGGGACTTCAGAGTATGGGACACCATACTTGGCTACACATCACGCACTTTCACTTTATCTAAATCCTTACAAGGTTTAAGTAAAATTCCACAGGATGTTGAATTGGAATTACAGTAAGTAGACTTTGAAATTTAAAAAAAATTCAACAGGCAATGCATTCTGGGAAATCAAGAGTTTTGGTCCATGAAATCAATATATATATATAAAAGTATAATTATTTATATGCAAGACCTATAAAACCCTGAAAAGGCCTTTCTTTAACTTTCACTGTATTTGAGTTCAGATAATAAGGGTTTTCTGAGGTTCTGACATGAGTAAAAGCTTCTGAAAAGTGTTCTGTCATTCTTATTGTATTGTCTTCTCCCTCTTCTTCTATCCCAGGCAACTGCGCTCATTTCCACAAAGGCGGCTGGTGGTACAACGCGTGTGGTCAAACCAATCTGAACGGCGTGTGGTACTCCGGCGGTGTGTATCGCAGCAAGTTCCAAGATGGGATCTTCTGGGCGGAGTATGGAGGCGGGTTTTACTCGCTCAAAACAGTCCGTATGATGATCCGGCCAATAGACTGAGGTTCACCCAGGACCTCACCCTCATATCAAACCCAAATGAGTCTAAATTGCTTGAATGTACTCATAACTCACTTCAGCACTTATTTATAATCACACATTCATGTTTATGAGGATTGACATGTATAGCACAGTATAGTCGTCATTGGTACCAACAGAATTAAAAATCATGAAAAGGAGGAGTTAAAGGACATGCGTTTATCCAGACTCATACAACGATGCCCTTTGGTCTGTTGAACAGTCCATCAAAATGCAGAGAAGACGACATAAGAAACTAAAAGTTGGAGTCGGATGACAACACAGTCAACTTCAGGGTCTCCTGCTCTTCGTTTCCTTCATTTTTCTTTTACTGTTCTTCTTACATTCTTCTTCACTGCAATATCTTCATTGCGGTCTGTTCCTTCTGACTCTTCCTCATTGCTTGGACTGATGACTTCAAACCCTCAATCGCAGGTTTTTGTAATCAAAGATCTTCACAACTAACCAGGTTTTGACCTCTGGCTTTGGAGGTGTGTCTGTAACAGGACTGGCACTGGGCTGAACTGTTCGCCAGGCCCCATCTGCATTCGGGGGTAATGTTGGTCTGTAAATATACTTCATGTTTTATATTTGTTTGTTTTTGTAAGAGTTAATTTAAGGACTCATCTCCAATCCGCAGTATTCATTTGTTATTTATATATCAGTGATCTGTATTTATGACAGTTATAATCCTCAAATCATCTATTTATCCCTGATTATGATGTACCATTGTGCTTTTGACAAACTTTTGTATACCTTTACCAAAAGAGAGCAAATATTACATCCAGGGTTGTAACCACCATGGAAATTGAAAGGAACATGACCCCCAACATCCAGCTTAGAGGTCGATCAATATGCATTTCCAATGTCTAAATCTTAAATTCAATGTTATTTCTGCAATAATATAGTATATTTTCAAGTAAAATTAGATATTTAACAAAAATTTAGTGGGAGTTAACTGGACTGTAAAAAAGTGGACGTTAAAGGGATAGTTCACCTAAAAATTAAAATTATCCCATGATTTCCTCACCCTCAAGCCATCCTAGGTGCATATGACTATCTTCTTTCACACGAACACAGATATATTTAAAAATATTCTTAGTCCTCCAAGGTTTATAATGGTTGTGAATGGGGGGCCACATTTTGAAGTAAAAAATAATGCATCCATCCATAATCCATACGACTCAGTTGGTTAATAAAGGCCTTCTGAAGCGAAGCAATGCATTTGTGTAAGAAAAATATCTATATTTCAAAATTTATAAATTCAAATATCTAGCTTCCGGTGGATGACCGTACACAGAATGTGCAAGTCGATTTGGGCGGAAGAGCAACCTTTGACCCGGACGCAATGACAAACGCGAAAGTGCAGAGGAGAGAGCAAAACAAAATACCGGTCACAAATTAGAAGTCTAAAACGAGAAATTTTAAAGAGAAATGTCATCAGATTTCGATATAAGAGAAGAGGAGCTGAAATTTGTTGCACAGCCCTATTTGTTTGAACTGCGAAAGGCATCTAAGCTTACACTACTCCTACATCCTGTGTCATACACCGCATCAGAGGATTACTTATTTGGCGCAAGTCAACTGGATATGGATATTTTTCTTACAAAAACGCTTTGCTTCACATCAGAAGGCCTTTATTAAACCACTGGGGTCGTATGGATTACTTTTTTTGTTATGGATGGATGCATTTTTTTTTTTTTACTTCAAAACAGGCACCCCCATTCATAACCATTATAAACCTTGGAGGAATAAAGATATTTTTAAATATATCTCCAATTGTGTTCGTCTGAAAGAAGATAGTCATATACACCTAGGAGGTCTTGAGGGTGAGTAAATCATAAGATAATTTTCATTTCTGTGTAAACTATCTCTTTAAATTCTATAATGGAGCCAAACCAAATATAAGTTTGTTAAAACATGTGGTTAAGATTATCCAACAGTTTGTGTGGCCTAAGTGAGAGATAAACTCGTTTCAGAGTATTATGAGCAAATTATTATATTTTAAATGAAGCATTCGGAACTCAAGAATTGGCTTCCTTTCAATTAATGAGTTGGAATTTTAAGTGAATTGGTCATGCTTTAGAGAAATTGGAATTTATTGAACAAAAGTTAATTTATTAAATAAAGTATAAAACCCTTAAAAAGGCATATAGACTTTTATAACTATCAGACAAGGCTTGGTCAAGCCATCATTCAAAGTGTGTCTTGTCGTCTTTTCTTCCTTTTCTAGCAACATTTGTAGTAATAATATGGGTTCTTTGAATTTCAGTTCATATTAATTGTACTTCTTAAAATTCAAATTGCAATTCTGTATAGTGTTAGTGCAACCTTAGTGAAATCAGAGGTAAATAGCAAAATGAGCTAATTATTACATTTGAAATGAAAGATGAATTGGTTACAAAGAGACCATGAATGATAATTTTGTAAGTAAATGTGGTCTATTTTGATTTCATGTTGACTTTTTCATTTGGTCCCCCAATTTTCAGTATTTGGTTAAACCATAAAACAAAAAAACAAAAAAACACAAAATAACATTTGAACTTTGCAGAATTTATGTTAGACTTCCCTTATAAAAACACTCAAACTGATTTACTCCATTGACTTATGCCCGAATGTAATTTTGGTACGAACGCAATGAAAAACATTTTTGTCTAAATGATCTCTGAATCCACTCTTAACGCTGCAACACTGAATAAAACAGCGTCCAAAAGTCTGACTGAATCATTTTTTCACATAGTATATATGGAGTCACAGCTGGCTTTTCAATTACACAATTGATTTTTCTGCAATATGAGCAGAAGTGTATAAGCGAGAGTGTTAGGGGCTGGAAGAAACAGAGATTTCATGTCAAAAGTATGCAGACATGTGAAAACAGGAGGACTACAGCACAGAGACAATGAAAAACACATTTCTGCTGTCCAGTCACGAATGGAGGTGAGAGAGACCGAGACGAGAGAGAGAGAAAGAGAGGGATCCAGAGGGAGGGAGAGAGAGATGGAGACAAAAGAGCAAGACATTCCTTCCACATAAAGTGCTTAGGTTACAGCTCCTCAAAAGTGTATTTCATAAAAGTTATGCCTCCCTGTTCCCAGCTTCCCCAGCGGGACTATCTTTCAAAACGTCCTCGATCACTCACAGCCAAGCATCAAATTCTATTGGGAGAACACGGATACACACTCAGAGAGGAGAGAAAGACACTGGCAGATGAAGTTCTGTGAGCGTCCTGCTCTCTAACAAGTTCTAAAGAACTTCCTTCTATTTCCCAGCATGCATTTCCCCACGAGACACTGATCACAGGCTTTCACACTCTCCTGCATGTGGTACATGAGAATAAATGCTCACAATTAGACAACAAGTGCAGTCACCATCAGGCCGTAAACCATGAATTATTATTATTATTACTGTTCTCGTAAAAGTTTTTCTCAGACAGAGGCTTACGGCCACTAAAATCATCAACTGTGAAAGTGGTAAATGTAAGTTTTGGCACGTCGCATGCTGTTGGCTTCAGAAAAACCATGCAGGACGATTTACGTGTCCCAGAATTCAACATTCTGGAAGTCATCTGGATAAGAAGAGCATTAATGAAAGGGGTCATGAGTAAATATTTGCACTGAGAGGGATTCTTTACTAAATGAATCATGTCATCTGAAATCACGATTCGATTGAACCAAATCAGGGTTATTATTGTTAACTAAAACTATTATAAAAAAAGTGTTTTAATAAAGCTGAAATAAAATATGAACATTAGATGAAAAATGCTAAAATATCACTGATCCAATTATATTGATGTGATTGAGTTGTTTTCATAGTCTAAAATTCTTCTGAACTAAAATTGTACAGAACTGCATTTTGAATAAGATTTAAGCAATTATATATATTTGTTAAATTTGATGCAAGTTTCATTGCTCCATTCATGAAAATACACTATTATCTGACCCCATTTAAACTTTGTGCGTGTGTGTGGGTTGATGGGAGTTCCAGACAATGTCTCGGCAGGGGGTGCTGGCATTATGTATGTGTGTGTGTGTGTGTGTGTGTGTGTGTGTGTTGCGTTTGTCTGGTGGCCAGTGGGAGAACTGAGCACCTGTCAGCTCCACTGGAAAGATATTACAACCGTTTAGCCAGGAAGGTCATATTACACACAGACACATTCTTGTACAGAACATCTATCTCTGTGAGGATGCTCATTGACACTTGGGGTGTCGCAATATACCGGTATTGATGATAACCGTGATATTTAAAACATGAAATATCGTGTTAATTACGGGTCTGACAATATATCGTGATAATCATAATATTTAAAAGAACACTCCAGTTTTTTGAAAATAGGCTGATCCATTCAGCCGATCTCCAGGTCTGGCGGTACCACTTTTAGCATAGCTTAGCATAGTTCATTGAATCTGATTAGAACGTTAGCATCTCGCTCAAAAATGACCAAAGAGTTTTGATTTAAAACTGGACTCTTCTGTAGTTACATTGTGTACTAAGACAGATGGAAATGAAAAGTTGTGATTTTCTAGGCTGATATGGCTAGGAACTATACTCTCATTCTGACATAATAATCAAGGAACTTTGCTGCCGTACCATGTGTGCAGCAGGCACAATTATATTATGCAGCGTCTCTGACAAATGTCTCCCCGTGCAAGCAGGGGGTCACAGGCGCTGCGTAATATGATTGCGCCTGCTGCACACATGGTACGGCAATGAACTATGCTAAGCTATGCTAAAAGTGGTACCGCCAGACCCGGAGATCGGCTGAATAGATTTGAAAACGGTAAAACTCAACTGTTTAAATCTAGGGGAGTTGGAAAACTAGCCTATTTTCAAAAAGGTGGAGTGTTCCTTTAAAATGAATAATATGTATGATAATATGACACAAAAATAATCCAGCGCCAGTACCTGGTTGATATCCCAAAGTACAATAGGTGGCGGTATTGCACCTTAACGCTACCATCTGACATAAAACAGAAGAAGATGTGCGCAGCTGCTACTGCCGTGCAAAATCACGTCTTCTGAAAAGACAGAGAAGATTCTCTACACAGCAGAGCATGTGAACGAAAACGTTTTTGGTTTCAAATTTATCTTTAAATATTATAATGTTATTTTTTAATTTAGTCTATGTTGATTATGAAAAGTGAACAGCAAGAGTAAAATAAGATAGCTACATCATAAGATGTGTAATACATTGGGAGACATGGAGTGGGTCAGACATGATTTTGACCATATAATTAAATTTTGTTTGTAGAAAGCCTTTCGTTAAAGTGATTTTCGTTTTGTATAGATTGCATCTTAATTTGAATCAATGTTTCATTAACCAGCTGCCTGGATTTAATAAATAAGAAGCAAATAAAGCAGACAATATAATGAAGGCGCCAGCGCGATCACCTGCATGTGAACTGGTGCGAGTCTCATAAATGAACTGAAACTCAGCTTATAGGCTACTTGCCTCACAGACATGAGAAATATATCTATAGAAAGCTTGAAATGACTACTTTTAAACTAAACAATTCAAAACGAAAATAAATAGGCTACACTCTGATTATGTAATCTGTATGAAATGTGCATTTAAAATGCAGATAGAGACGTTTTGAATGATTTAACATGAAGAGAATTAACAACATTTTGACAGTATATGGTTTGTCTGTGTTCAAGCCATCTTGGTTATTTTCGTAAGGATAATGAATATGTATAATTCTATGCATAGCCTTTATCACTGTATAGAATACTATAAAACAATATAATTTCTGCTTCTAAATAAAAATCACACAGCATGGTCTTTAAAATGTGCGTCAGAAAGTCTTTTCAGAACTTTGGGATACATTCAGGAAGTGTTTTTTACTCCAGTTTGAAATCAGATAAACTAAATGCTTGTCTTCCTTCATAAAAATTCGCTAAAGACAGAGAATGCAAAATTAAAAATAATTGTGCCTTGTGTTTATCAGTTGTTCATCAGTATCTGATTACCCTTTAGTGTAGTTGTTGTATGCAATGGTGTGATTCATTGGCTTAAAAAAAGAATGAAAAAGACAAAATAAAGATTAATTTGACTGATAACATTAGTTTTTTTTGTTTGTTTTTTTCAAGATTTCTATAGATATCACAATATATCGATAACGTGAATTATTTTGGCCACGATAACCGATGTGTGAAAAATCTTATAACGTGACAGCCCTAATTGACACAATGAAATCTCTAGCTCCTTACCCTAACCCTAGTCATCACAACACTCTGATGGTCTAAAACTCAAACCGGTTCTCACAAAGATAGCTGTACACACACACACACAGCTCTAAGTTTCAATATGATCCAGTGTTTTCAGTAGGGAAATCCTGTTATAACAAAACACACAAACCATTGGACACTGACCCGATCTTTTACCTCATCTTCCCCTCAAAAGCGTTCCAGCCAGTTTCTCACATTCAGACTGTGATGAAGCCGTCTGGATGTGCTCAGAGCCCACCCCCAACCTAAGCGCTTTCATAACACATCACAAATCATTGACACTGATTGCCAAAGCAGAAGTGAAAAGACCAAAAGGAGAATTCACCGACAATGAGTTAGGGTCGCTTACGTGCAGTCTGTGTAGTTTCTAGTGTTAGCACCAGACTAACTAAAAGAATTATGGAGATTAGGCACATCATTTGCATGGGACAATGACACATCTTGCAAGCCAGGTCTGAGTGCTAGGTTGCGGAAGATGCAGAAGAAGACTTCCACAATTCAGCATACTTTGCTTGAACTGCACAACATCACTAACCCCCATCACTACCATCCGATTTGAATTGGTTCATTTAAAACATTTCAATATGTTTAAATATGTGTATATATCTGTGAAGCAAGTATATGCGAGTTTCGGTTCATTTTTGTGACACGCTCCAGTATACAAACACCAAGACAGTAGAAAGCACATCCTGTTTGATTCTCTTCATTTTACAAAAGCTATAAATTTTGTTGTTAATGTGAGTTTTCACAAAATAATAGTAGACCTTTACAGTTTTGAATGTTGTCTTACTCTTATCTGTATGACCAAAAATGACAGACTGATTTTTTTTTTTTTTTTCAGCGTCTAACCGACTAATTCAAATTTGGTCAACTAAGCCGACTTCTCATTTGGTCAAATATTAGGGTGCAACCTTAGTTTATATAAATATGTATCTTGCCAAAAGAAGTCAAATTTCTTCCTCAGTCTTTTCACTCTTCTACATCAACAGTTTCTTCTTTATGTTTTTAGCGCACTTCCACTGTTCTCGGTGGTTGCTTACTATAATAAGTCAAAAGAGCCATCCAAACCACACCAAACCAAAACAAAACAGCCAAATGCAAAACAAAACCAAACAAAATGGGGTTTAAGCTAAGCATACCCTATATAGGATTCAAGAAACTAAATTAAACTAAAAAAAAACAAGCATTATTACATGATCATGTAATATATAAAACACTTCTAGATTGAATTTCCAACAATAACAGTAAAAATAAAATAACTTATCCAAGCTTTCAGTCATACCGACCACCCTTGAATTATTCTGCTGTCTGGTGAAAGGTACGTTCTGCAAAAATCTACGGAAAAGACACTTAATCCGTAAGCAAAACAGATGGACAGATAGACAGGTACACAAGGGGGACACAGGTGAAAGAACATCCAGCAGGTCAAAAGTAACTGTTTGAATACAGCCAAGTCTGAGAACACAAGGGATCCTCCAGTTCTGTGCCTCAAATTCCTCCATCTTTTCATTGAGCAGATTTACAAGGAGAGTCACTGGCAGTTCTTCAATACAGTTTAGACTTTGTTGTATAAGAGAGCAGTATTTTCCTCTCTGCCTTCCAAGGAGCTTGGGAGTCCTCCAGCCCTGTACCAAACACACCCGGGCAGTTTTGGCCTAATGGTTATAGAGTCGGAATTGTAACCCGAAAGTTATGGGTTCAAGTCTCAGTACCGGCAGGAAATGTAGGTGGGGGAAGCGAATTAACAGCGCTCTCTTCCACTCTCATTACCCACAACTGAGGTGCCCTTGAGCAAGGCACCTAACCTCCAATTGCTCCCCGGGCGTCGTAGTAAAAATGGCTGCCCACTGCTCCAGGTGTATAGTATGTGTGTTCGATACTCACTGCTGTGATTGTAAATACAGTTGTCAATCCATAAACACTGACTGTGTGTGAATGCAGTCTAAAAAAACTAAAGGAGTACATTTTTTCACCCCTCCTTTCTGTCTTAAGTCAGTTGAATGTCAACACCTGATAAAAGACATTAGAGAGAGGCAGAGTGAAGGACAGAGTGATCATGGCTTGTGAATATCTCTCACGCTATGATAGCAAACCAGCTCTGACTTACTAATTCCTCACTTGCGCAATTTTATACTGAAGCATATCTATGATCACTGTGCCAAAAAGATAAGAAATCAAACTCGTCTGAGAAAAAAATTGATGAAAGTCAAAAGTACGAGTCAAAACACACATTTTTTTAGGTCAAAGTAAATGTTTTCAAATTAGCACAAGACAGTATGTGCTGCCAGTTTATGGCTCAGCAGCGTCTCCCATTGCCCATCTAAAGGCCCTGAACAGTGGGACAGTGTTCAGATAATGATGTAACTGCAACACGCAGATACAGGGCAAAACTGCTAATAATCTTGCCTTATATGAGAGGATTATAAGTATGACACTGAGCAACAGAAATGCATGTAATGGAGCATGTAAGTGCATGAGTGAACATGTTTTGATAACCTTGTAGGGATGAAAATTCACTAAAGCATCTTTACACTAAAAAGGATACAGCTGCAGACTTTAATTTAGCATTAATATAATATATAACAATTTATTTTTAATGGTTTAGTTCACCCAAAAATGAAAATTCTGTCATTAATTACGCACCCTCATGTCGTTCTACATCCGTAAGACCTTCGTTCCGATGACTCGGTGAGGCCACTATTGCCAGCAAGATAATTAACACTTTCAGATGCCCAGAAAGCTACTAAAGGCATATTTAAAACAGTTCATGTGACTACAGTGGTTTAACCTTAATGTTATGAAGCGATGAGAATACCTTTTGTGCGTCAAAAACAAAACAGCGACTTTATTCAGCAATATCTTGTGATGGGCGATTTCAAAACAGTGCTTCATGAAGCTTCGAAGCTTTACAAATCTTGTTTCGAATCAGTGGTTCGGAGCATGTATCAAACCCCCAGTGGTGAACCATTGAAATTTCAAAACACTTATGACATAATGAAGCCTCATTTACTGAAATAACATGAATTTGGCAGTTTGATACGCACTGATAAGCAGATGGCTTCGATAATGAACGCGATATTGCATGGCTTGTCAGTGATCTACGGCTCTGTCTATTAAATGCCGCTCCATTTGAAAGCAGGTGATGGCGATTTAGCGGCAATCAGGGAACCGGCTTTACTGACGAAATGCGCGTGACAAACACATGCGATATATCGCCCAGCCCTACTTCGAAGCTTCATGAAGCTTTGAAATCGCCCATGTTCTGAAGACGAATGAAGGTCTTATGGGTGTGGAACAACATGAGGTAGAGTAATTAATGAAAGAATTTTCATTTTTAGGTGAAATTACCCTTTACCATTGATAATAATAATAAATGTTTCATGTGCAGCAAATCAGAATATTTGCTGATTGAATGATTTCTGATGATCATGTGACACTGAATGGAGTAATGATGCTGAAAATTCAGGAATAAATTACATTTATAAATATATTAAAACAGAAAACATTTTTAATTGTAATAATATTTCACAATATTACTGTTTTGTGATCAATGATGACTTTCAAAAAAAAAAAAAAGAATGAAAAAGAAATGGTAGTGTATTATTATAACTGTTCCGGTAATACAACATTCTAATGGTTTTATTTTATGTGTGTATATAAACCTTTTTTTTTTTTTTTTTTTTAGTTCTGGCCTTACACACACAACAGTGTGTGGGATGACAAGCGATGTGAGAATAATATGCATATAAAGAAAGACACGGCTCACTGCGCTCTTGTTCTTGTCTCACTCATGCTTTTCCCTTGTTCAAAATTAAGCTGCAATAAAACTGTTTGTTGAAATGCCAAATATTAAATGGTGCTTCCACCTGTAAGATATGACTGAAACAGGTTTCATGACAAATCACACCTGTCTCTGTCACAGCCTTGGTGGAGCAGTCTGTGATTTCTCTGCCTGTCAATCATTTTGAACAATTAAGACAATTAAGAAAAAATAATTACACTTATTTAATTAATCATATGTGTCCATTTTGACAGCTCTAATTTACACAGAAATAATAAACATGTAAACAATAAAACTCCCTCGAAAGTTGATTTTTAAGCCGGCTGTTTATAACAAATTGTCCGCAAGGCATCCCCTAAACCATTGAGAATATCTGAACAAGAAAAAATGGTTTTAAATGGGATAATTTAATTAAAAATCATTGAATTAAAATGTCAAAATGTCTGCAAGACATGAAATGAATGAAGATGCTCTTTTTATAACTGTATTATATTTTTACAAATGACAGATTGGAAAACAACCTCCCCATAAGGTTATGTTTGTGTGTGTTGAAAAGAGAGAGCAAAGAAAAAATACCCAGATACGGGATGCAGGACGTCATGCTCTGGCTGCTGATGTAATCTCTCAAGCGTTTATAGTTGTCTTCTTTAGACATCAGATACTCCAGCCTCTCAAACGTGGCCTTGTCCTTCCGACTTAAAAGCTGTGGATAAGAGAGCAAGAGAGCACATTTATAACAAAAACAATAAACAAATTCTTTTACAGGTCTATAAATACCTTTTTAGCTTGAACAGCATATATTTCAAAGGAATAATCTGGGTTTGTGTGTTTTATCAAGTCCGCATGTGTTTCTAGACACACAAACCTTTAGTAAATCATCTAAATGAACTCGAAGCAATCCAGTCTCTAACAACAAATCTCAAGAGCGCCAATTTTTATTATCTGTGTTCATCATCTGTCATAATCATTCACAGTTAAAGTGATGTTTGTTTGTTTTCCATTCATCAACCACTTGGCAGTGCAATCATAAATGTCGGGACAGGCGTAAAATATCTCCGACCAAACAAAAGGGGGAAAACAATTTAAAAATGAATGTGTAGTGTTTCGTAATGTTGTTAGGAAAAACAAAAGTGGAGGAAACAAAGACAGAAAAGACAGATGAGATTAAATAAGAGCTCTGCAAACAAATGAAAATTTGATAGCGCAGAAATTAAATCCAGAGTCCTGCACAGGAAATTTAAACAAACTTAACCAAATTAAGAGCTACCTGACGTGACCCCTCACGCAAACACACTCACTCACACTCCATCTCTCCAAAACCCTTCTGTTTGCAGGAAGTTTAAAAAGGGACTAAGGCTTTCGAAAAAGATGCAGGGTCCTCGGTGTATCTACCAACACAAGAAATGTGAAAAAAGGACAACCCAGTAACTTTGTTTTAGTAAGCCTTTCTCTGCAAGCATGTAAAAAATGAGCCGCTCAGATTTCGCTCAGCTCGTGATGTAGGAAGGCGATCTTCCAATGTTACCGGCCCTTTATCTGCACGTTTCCACCCACGGCACAGCCATTTTGTTTTGATTTTGGCTGTGTGAGATTCTCCAGTTTTGTTGTGGTTGAGCAACTGAAGCACGAGCTGTTAAAGCTCTGCCCTCTTCTGGAAAGGGGGCGGGGAGCAACAGCTTATTTGCATTTAAAGGGACACACACAAAAACAGTGTGTTTTTGCTCACACCCAAATGGGGCAAAATTGACAAGCTATAATAAATGATCTGTGGGGTATTTTGAGCTGAAATTTCAGACACATTCTGGGGACACCAGAGACTTATATTACATCTTGTGAAAAGGGGCATAATAGGTCCCCTTTAATATGTATCGTCTGTTGCACACACACACACACACACACACACACACACACACACACACACACACAAAAAACAAAAAACAAAAAACAAAACACGACAACGGAGGAGATGATTATGAGGACATCATAATCCTCTAAAACAGCCTCTATGTGCACATGAACTTTAATGACATCCCATTCTCAATCTGTAGCGTTTAATATGGATTTGGCCCACCCTTTGCAGCTATAACAGCCTCAACTCTTCTGGGAAAGCTTTCCACAAGGTTTAGGAGTGTGTTTATGGGATTTTTTGACCATTCTTCTAGAAGCACATTTGTGAGGTCAAGCACTGATGTTGGACGAGAAGTCCTGGCTCGCAGTCTCTGCTCTAATTCATCCCAAAGGTGTTCTATCGGGTTGAGGTCAGGACTCTGTGCTGGCCAGTCAAGTTCCTCCACACCAAACTCACTCATCCATGTCTTTATGGACCTTGCTTTGTGCACTGGTGTGCACAGTCATGTTGGAACAGGAAGGTCATCCCCAAACTGTTCCCCCAAGTTGGAAGCATGAAATTGTCCAAAATGTCTTGCATGCTGAAGCATTAAGAGTTCCTTTCACTGGAACTAAGGGGCCAAGCCCAACCCCTGAAAAACAACCCCACACCATAATCCCCCCTCCACTAAACTTTACACTTGGCACAATGCAGTCGGACAAGTACCGTTCTCCTGGCAACTGCCAAACCCAGACTCGTCCATCGGATTGTCAGACAGAGAAGCGTGATTTGTCACTCCAGAGAACACGTCTCCAATGCGTCCAGTGGCGGCGTGCTTTACACCACTGCATCCGACGCTTTGCATTGCACTTGGTGATGTAAGGCTTGGATCTGCTCAGCTATGGAAACCCATTCCATGAAGCTCTCTACGCACTGTTCTTGAGCTAATCTGAAGGCCACATGAAGTTTGGAGGTCTGTAGCTATTGACTCTGCAGAAAGTTGGCGACTTCTGCGCACTGTGCGCCTCAGCATGTGCTGACCTGCTCTGTGATTTTACGTGGCTACCACATTGTTACTGAGTTGCTGTTGTTCCCAATTGCTTCCACTTTGTTATGATACCACTAACAGTTGACCGTGGATTATTTAGTAGTGAGGAAATTTCACAAATGAACTTACTGCACAGTTGGCAACCTATCACGGTACCACGCTTGAATTCACTGAGCTCCTGAGAGTGACCCATTCTTTCACAAATGTTTGTAGAAGCAGTCTGCATGCTTAGGTGCTTGATTTTATACACCTGTGGCCACGGAAGTGATTGGAACACCTGAATTCAATGATCTGGAGGGGTGTCCCAAAACTTTTGGTAATATAGCGTATATTGTGATGTTCCTTGTTGTAGTCATGGCTGAAACCTTTGGACATACTGTTTGCATACTTCCAGCATTGCCATCACAGTTTTGACTTTATTGCTATGTGACGCATTAAGAGTGAAGGAAAAGACTATTTGAAATATGCTTTGAGCAGCCAGAGCGTCCAGACTGAGACGCATTTGTAAAAATCTGATTGGAATCGCATTTCAAAACCTCCGAACTGAAAATATGGGATTCAAAATCTAATTTAAACTTGTAAATTTCAAACATAGAAACATAATGACATGAAATGAATTATACATACTTCAGATTATTCACTATTTTAGATCACTTTTGCCCTGTTCTGTTATTGACAAAGTAAAAGTTTTTAAAAAATTTCCAGTCTACAGTCTATTTCTATCCAATTTGCCCTTAAATAGTTAAATTGTGTGAATATAAACATCATCCTTTAAAAAATTAATTATCGCAAAAGTTTAGGTGCATCGCAAAATAAATCTGCCCACTGCATGAACTTAGAATAGATTTAACGTACCCTTTTAAATTAAAGAAAAACAGTACTTTAAATGGAAGCAACGTACAGATGCGGACTGTCATGTAAAACCACATTTATTCACATTCAAGCCCTTATTGAATTATTTGTGTTCAAGCCCTTATTTTGTGTTTTTCACAACATTTGAATAACTGAACATTTAGCTCTGAAAACAAAACAAAAAAATCATCGAAAGATTGTCGACACTAGGAAAATTTTTATCAGATATCAGCATTTCCATTTTAACACACTTTTTTCTTGCAAAAAAAATACTTGGATGGAAACTTCTGGCTGGTTATTGATCATGTAAAAAGTACAAGATGTTCTTTGGATCTTTCTCATGCTGGATAATATAATTTATTATGAAAAATGATTTGAATAATTTACAAAAATTGCATAATAGAAGTATGTTGTGACTTTTGGAGCCCACAACATAGGATTGTGTGTGTTTGGCCATGTCTGAGGAAAGCTAGTCTGAGAAGCCATGGAAAACATAGATCTGACAGAAAAAGCAGAGGAGAGGAATATTCCAGTTATGTAAAAGACTGAAAATGGTACACTAGAGACATGATTGAGGAGGAGGAGGATGCTGGCTGTGACTGAAGACAAGACAATGTTTCCAAAGGAGAAACAGATACATAAAGCTGCTGGATAGCCTGATCCTTATAAAAGTTTACCATGGTAACCATAGTTCCCTACAAAATACTAAAAAATACTGCTTGCACATGCAAAAGTCACCACCACAGTGCTAGGATGTTCTTGGTAGCTGCCAGGCCATTGTTATGTGGCTTCTAAAATGTTCAGAATTGCATTTGTGTTGCTAGGGTGTTCTGGGTGGTTGCCAAGGCCTTAATATGTGGTTTTAGTGAATTCTATCAGGTTGCTAGGGTGTTTCAGGTGGTGGTTTCTTATTGGCACAGGCAAATAATTTAATAAATTAAACACTTTTAATGCAAGCAATTATGGTTTTACAGTTACGACAATAAAAGGCACTAGCTATGACACATTCGTAAAGGACAGTCTCAAAAACAAGCATAATATTTAACAAATGTCCAGTTGCTGGCAGTTATGAAAACATGCTTGGTCAGCAGATTCCTATACATCAACATGTAACATTTACAAGTGTGGGCATTTATATTTATAAGTCTTGAGAGGGATTTTCTAAACAAAATCTGCTAATGAAAACTATGCTAATGAATGTTAGCAACCCAAGTGCATGCTCATCTACAGACTGATTTGTTAGCAAACACACTGTAAAGTTATAAAAGCCCAAGGAATAGTGTCCGTTTTATAGATATTTGGCCCATTTTATAGTAGAAAGAGACAAGTGTTTTGGAAACTTCAGTATTAGATTTAGCATTAGCACAAGTTATTGATCTTTAAAGAAACCGAAGCGTTCAGTTTTTAAGAATATCATTAACTTCAACGTTTCTCTCCTTAGATAGAATATTCACCAAAACACTCAACATTTTATGCTATTTTAATAAATTATAGGGGCATAAAAATCACTTCCTCTATTGAGTGTGTTCAGATGGAGGGTATAATGTTTGGGAATTGAAATGCATGGTTGAATTCCAGTAAAAACTAAAAAGGGGGGGGAGACTAAACAGAGTTTCTTGTTGTTCATCAATCTGAGTACTGGAAAGCAACAGCTCAAGGTTTTGCAGTGATTCATCTGTTAGCGGTTTCCAGCGCTCATCAATAACTAACTGAGAGTGTGTTGGAGTCCTGGATAATTTCACAACCTGTAAACACATGAAAAGGAGTCGAAATTTCGACATACACAACAGCTGGGTTGGACAGAATGATAATAAATGAACCAGCTGACCCAAAAACAGACATACAATGCTTTGATTTTTTTTAAATATTTTTTTTTATAAAATATTATTCAAAAGACAAAATGTCTTGACGCAAGACACTGTTGATGAAAAACTATGTCCAACTAAGGTCAGAAAACACGTTCTGATGATGGAAGTAATGTCTCGCGCTTTGCTTCAATGAGTGTGAGACATCACCAACCGGATTTGCAGGGCAGTTGGACATAGTGGTGTTTTAGAGGTAAAAAATTATATTAACTGTTTGGTTTCTCACACAAACCGATCGATTCATGTCTTAGGACATCAATGTGTCGTCACAAGCTGCAGGGTTTAATTTGGATTTGTCTGTGTATGTTTTTTTTGGGTTTTTTTTACTCTTATAGATGGAGTTCCCATTGACATGCATTATTTCAGTTAAAAAAAAAAAAAAAAAAAAAAAAAATCAGCATTTGTGTTCTACTGAAGAAACAAAGTCACCTACATCTTGGATGCCCTGGGGGTTTGCAGATAAACATCAAATTTTTATTTTTGGGTGAACTATCCCTTTAATGCTTTATAAAGTACATTTTGAAAAAATGTATTATACATAAAGGCTTTAAATTCACTGTTACCATATGTTTTAGCAAATAAGAAAAATATGGAATATGGAGCACATTAAATAACTCACAGCCCAGGTCTTGGAGAGCCTGAAGATGGGAGCGCTCTGTAAAGCAGATACTACCGCCATCACTGCATGGAGGCTATTCATGTCACACAGTTTCTGCAGAAAAACAGAAAGAAGGTTAGCAACACATACAAAAACAATCACTTAAGTAGAAGCTCACATGTGCTGTATGGAGTGTTTTTACCTTTGCTGTTCTGATATAGAGGCTCAACACTTCTGCTCTGATCTTCAGAGTCTGAGCATGAAGAATCTCCCTCACCACCCAGAAACTCACCTAACATTAGACAAAACATAAGAGAGACATTGATAGCTGATTAATATTGCCATAGTCAAGATATTTTTTTCATTACTATAGACTACACCACAGTCACACCTAAACTGTACACACAAAACCTTTTGCCAAATGCGCAGAGACACTGCACCAGTTGGGTCATATGCATTTAACAGCAAAATGTCTGATATAGAAGAAATGAGAGTAGTGTGAACTGATCATATGTTGTTGTTATCATTTAGTAGTTTTCTAATCATAAATATTTTTGACATCACATATTAAACCGGAAAAGAAAAGACAAAGTGAAACAATAAGAGAAGAGACGAGACAAGAAAAGAAGTGAGGCAGTTGTGGCCTAATGGTTAGAGAATCTGACTTGTAACCCGAAGGTTGTGGTTTTGAGTTTCAGTACTGGCAGGAAATGTAGTGAGTGAACAGTGCTTGAGCAAGGCAAACGCCCAAATCACTCCCCAGGCGCCACAGCAAAAGTGGCTGCCCACTTCTCTGGGTGTGTTCAATATTCACTGCTGTGTGTGCACTTGGATGGGTGAAACGCAGAGCACAAAATCCGAGTATGGGACACCATATTTGGCTACACATCATGTCACTTTCAAGAGGTGAAAAAGACTTTGCGACAAGGTGAAAATAGAAGAGACAAGAAGAGAATAAACTAAGAGGACAGAAAAGTCCAGACAAGACAAGACAACAATGAGAGATGAAAAATGAGAAGAAGAGAATGGAAGCAGATGAAAAGCATAGAAAAAGTACAAGACAATAATGAGAGAGGAAAGTAGACAAGGAGCAAATGCAATTAGAGGAGTCTGGAGACTGGAAGATGTAAGACCAAGAGGAACAAAAAGGACACAAAGAAAATGAGAGGATAAGAGAAGAAACAAAAAGAGAATGAGAGGAGATGAGGATAGAAAAGAAAAGACAAGACCACCAATGGCGAGATGAAAAAAGACAAGGTGAGGCAAGAAGAGACTGATAGGAGACAAGAGAATGAGAGGAACTCAGATGAGAAGAGACAGTAAGAGACAGGGAGAACTTTTTTTTTTTTTTGAGTGTGTGTAAATAAAATAGGATGAGAGGAGATAAGACTGGAAATGGAAAGATGGGAAGAGACACAAGATGGGACAAGACAAGAAGAGGATGAGTCGCGAACAGAAGTAAAGACAAGGAAACGAGACTCATGGTCTTGGTTTTTCTCTTCCAGTCTCGTTTTCTTGTCTTTGTTGTGTTGAGACAAGATACCTAGTGGAGAAATTAAGAGATGAGGAGAGAATGAGAGGAACTGAGGTAAGACAATATGGACAGGAGGAGAATGAGCAAAGAGAAGCGACTGAGAGGAAAAAAGGTAGAAAAGCGACAAGACAAGAATAGAGGAGCCAAGAGGATAGACTAAGAGGAGACAAGAAGAAGATCCAAGAGAGTGAGAGAAATTGAGATGAGAAGAGACTGGACAAACAACAAGAAGAGCATGAGACATGAGACAAGAAGAGAGCAAGACAACACGGGATGAGACAGAAGACAAAAAGAGAACAAGACTAGATGAGACAAAAGAGAAGAGAATGAGAGGAGATGAGATGAGACTGGAGGAGAATGAGGAAAAGAGACAAGACATAGTGGGGACAAGAAGATAAAGGACCAAGAGGAGGCGGTGAGAGGAATTAAGACAAGAGACAGGAAGAGAATAAGAGGAGAAGAGAAGCAAAGCAACGAAATGGAAAATGAGAGGAGATAAGACTGGAAGATAGATGAGAGGATGGCACGAGACTGAGAAGAGACAAAAAACAACAAGACTAGATGAGACAAAGGAAGAAGAGAATAAGGAGATGAGACTGAAAGAGAAGAGACAAGACATGAAGAGAGGAGAAGAGGACAGAAGCAAATAAAGGAAACCAAGAGAAGATGAAACAGGAAGAGAAGAGACAGAAGTAGGGCACGAGACAAGACAAGA
Organism: Chanodichthys erythropterus; assembly: GCF_024489055.1. Classification (NCBI taxonomy): domain Eukaryota; kingdom Metazoa; phylum Chordata; class Actinopteri; order Cypriniformes; family Xenocyprididae; genus Chanodichthys; species Chanodichthys erythropterus. The sequence goes on along the minus strand of NC_090224.1, from coordinate 33,006,113 downwards.
CGGAGTAGAGGCAAAAAGTGAAAAAGATTGAATGAGACATAAAAAGAACCGAAGACAAGAAAAGACATTATATTTTAAGGTTCAGACGTTATGTAACTGCAGAAATGGATTGTTGGAACATCACTCTTCAACTCTACCCTGCTCGACCTCCTCCAACCCCTGCCAACCTCAGCACCCCATTTCCATTTCTCCTGTTGATTTTCCAGGCTTTTCCTTCCCACAATCCCCCCTTCTCCATTCCTTCCCACATGTCTGATACTGGGACGCACACACAGTGAAGTCATTGTTTCACCATCTCCCCTGCTGTGTGTTCCCCTGTTTGTTGTTGCGAGATTGGATTGCAGTGCCTCTGGATAAAACCGGAATGCCTCAAACCAGTTGAAAGGATTTAATTCTAATGACTAATGAAGAGAAAAGGCAGCATGGTACTGCAGAAATTTATACTCAAAGCTACAAGTACAGCGCAAAAACTCTGTCTCATTCATTCACACACCAGCATCTCTATTATACACACCTGCACCTGCATAAAACACAAGCAGGAAATCGATTTTTAGCCTGATTTTGAGCCTCTAGACATGTAAATCTGGTCTCCCCTTACTCTATTCATCTCTGCACACCTTTCTTTTCAAGTTAAGAAAAACATGACTAAAAAAAGAAAGGAAAAGAAAAAACAGAAGTAGAGAGAGGACTACTGGCCAACAGACCTTATGCAAATATCCCTGGTAAAAGATATCCATATGTGGCTAATTTTTAACATCTGTTAGTGGGTAATCTGTAGGGTCTTTCTGTGTGAGCATGTGTTTTTATACCCGAGTTTGCTTCTTTTATTTCCTACACTGAATACATATATAAATGCACTCCATATTTGTGCATGACAGACCAATTCATTGGGTAAAATTGTTTGTGCGCGAGTCTTTGAAGTGGGGTGCATAGGGGTCTAGCCGGAGAGAAAAAAACAGAAAATGATGTATATTTATGGTGAGAGTACTTTCCAGTGTTTATATTCATATAAACATTAACATTTCATTTTACACAATAACAGTGAATTATACAGTACAACTGAACCAGAGATACTGTCAATAACTTTGGTTAACTCTCAGGGGTCAGCAGTTGCGCCGGCAATTAAACCTGTTTTTTTTTTCTTACCAATGCGAAAGCCTCAAAATACTCTGTCAATTGTGGAAATACAAATAATAGTTATATATCATTCAAATCTGTGAAATGTCTTCTTTTATTTTTTTGTACACTCACAGTAAAAACAATATGTTGTGCTTTTTGCAAAATAAAGAATATTCTGATCTACTAATTCTGATACTCCTCAGAAAATGAACTGTAACTTAGATAATACTTTAATGTTTTTAAAAGAAGTTTCGTCTTCTCACCAAGGCTACATTTATTTAATCAAAAATACAGTAAAAACAGTAAAATTGTGAAATATTATTACAATTTAAAATAACTGTGTACTATTTAAATATATTTGACAAAGTAATTTATTGTGATGCAAAGCTGAATTTTCAGCATCATTACTCCAGTCTTCATTGTCACATGATCCTTCAGAAATCAATCTAATATGATGATTTGCTGCTCAATAAACATTTACGATTATTTTCAATGTTGAAAACAGTTGTGTACTTTTTTTTCAGGATTCCTTGATGAATAGAAAGTTCAAAAGAACAGCATTTATCCGAAATACAAAGCTTCTGTAGCATTATACACTACCGTTCAAAAGTTTGGGGTCAGTAAGAATTTTTATTTTTTTGAAAAGAAATGAAAGAAATAGTAATAATAGACATTTCTAATGTTACAAAAGATTAGATTTCAGATAAACACAGTTCTTTTGAACTTTCTATTCATCAAATAATCCTGAAAAAAAATATTGTACACAAATATTTTGTACAATTGTACACATTAAATGTTTCTTGAGCAGCAGATCAGCATATTAGAATGATTTCTGAAGGATCATGTGACACTGAAGACTGGAGTAATGATGCTGAAAATTCAGCTTTGCATCACAGGAATAAATTACTTTGTGAAATATATTCAAATAGAAAACAGTTATTTTAAATTGTAATAATATTTCACATTATTACTGTTTTTACTGTATTTTTAATTAAATAAATGTAGCCTTGGTGAGCAGACGAAACTTCTTTTAAAAACATTAAAAACTTTTGGACTGTACTGTATATCTAAAGAAACATTGAAAAGTCAGCTTTTAAATAATGTAAACAAATATTCTTTGTTTATGTAATCTGTTTGAAAAGAGAGGGATGTCATTCGTTCATGAGTCACCTCATTATTCGCTAATGCGGCCACGCCCAAGGAGAGCATGCTGCATTCAAACACAATTTCTGAGGCGATCCATGAAGTCAACACCCGCATCAAGCTTGGTCAGATTCATGTACTTTTCACTGTTTTGAGATGCAGTGAGGGATAACTTTAAAAGGATTTACCTCAGAGGACTGGTTTCCATTTCATTCCGAGGATCAACTTGATCAAGCCGATGATTGTGAATGTTTTTTATTCTTAAGTTTTTATTCTAATTGTGATATAGACTATAGAGTCTGTGAATATCAAGCAGCAAAAAGACTGTTTGAATATGAATCCTGCATGTTCTGTGTCTCTGTGTGAATAAATGGTGCAGAAGGGTGGTTTTGTTTAGACTACCACACAGTCTTTGTTTAGACAAGATTCCTCTGGCCTGTTTTGGACAGATTATGTAAAATAGCCACTATGTGAAGTGCCACATCAGTGAAGCTTTTGTTCGCAATGAATGATGAAGATTAAGCTTTGCATCACAGAAATAACATATATATTAAAGCATATTAAAACAGAAGACCATTATTTTAAACTGTAATAGCAAAATATATTTCACAATATTGTAGTTTTTTTTCTGTATATTCTTTCAAAACCATTAAAAATAGTAATGTGTAAAATACTTTACATAATTTAAAATATAATAGGCCTATACAAAACCTTCTTCACATGATGTGCAATAATATGTGCATGCATCAGATCACAAAAATCATGTTTTTTTGTTAAGAGTGGACATTATATTAATGTTACAATAGTTGATAAGATCCTGTTATCAGCATGCTCACAGTTTTTTTTTTTTTCTCAAAGATTTGAGAACCATAGTGACCAGATATTGGCCCACAATGGACATGTGATAGTGAGATCACTGACTGGAAGCAGGAAAGTTTTTTTTCTTTCTTTCTCCTGTGCATAGAAACAAGTGATGTTCACTTATATCTCTGAACAGGATTTATTTCCAGGTAAAACTGTGTATCCAAAATGGGCCTTTTACTCTCATTTATATGGTTAACTGTATTCTAAATAAACTACAAAACGAAATACTTTTTCCTGTTCTTAGTCTCCTCACACATAACTGACTGAAAGGCTGATTATGCGGTTCATTATGTGGATCTTTGTCTCCTCAGGTGTGAATCACAGCTTTACCCCCCAGAGGGTTAAAGTGAATGACAAAAATAAAAGATTATAAACTACTGATAATGAGCTAACTACTAAAACCAACTAATGATTAGTTAAAGGTGCCCTAGAATTTAAAATTGAATTTACCTTGGCATAGTTGAATAATAAGAGTTCTGTACATGGAAATGACCATGAGCCTCAAACACCATTGTTTCCACCTTCTTCTGTAAATCTTGTTTGTGCAAAAGACCACAGAAAAACAGGCGAATCTCAACATAACACTGACTGTTACGTAACAGTCGGGATCATTAATATGTACGCCCCCAATATTTGCATATATCAGCCCATGTTCAAGGCATTAGACAAACCAGTATTAAGGTCAGGAGCTGCACAGCCGAATCATCAGAAGTTATGCAGGTAGGCTATTGTAAAGCAAGCAAGGACAAGACAGTGTAGCATTAGCCCTGTTAGCCGCAGCATAGGCTACTATCAAACTCATTCAGGATCACATGTAAACATCCGCGAAATAAATACCATACTTGCGTGATCTGATATGCTGCATCACAACCACTTTGTAAAGATCCATTTTGAGAGTTATATTAGCTGTGTGAACTTATTCTATTGTTTATGCAATGCATTATAGAGTTGCGAGCTTGGGGGCGGGGAGCACGAGCATTTAAAGGTGTACATGCATAGAATTGCCGCATTTTTAATTACACCCCGAAATGGGCAGTTAAAACATGGTATAATAAAAAAAAAAAATCTATGAGGTATTTTGAGCTGAAACTTCACTGACACATTCTGGGGAACACCTTAGACTTACATTACATCTTGTGAAATAGGGTTCAAGGGCACCTTTAACTTTAGTCAACTATTAAATGACTACTGCTGATCAGCTAACTATTAAAAGATTATTAACTACTGAAAGATTACAAAAACTATGATTAGTTAACTATTACATGACTACTGCTAATCAGCTAACAAGATTACTAATAACTGATAATCAGGTAACTACTAAAATATTACTAACTACTGATAATCAGCTAACTGCTAAAAGATTACAAAACTACTGATGATTCGTTAACTATTAAATGACTACTGATCAGCTAACTACTAAGGTTACAAAACTATTGATGATTAGTTAAAGTACAAAACTACTGATGATTAGTTAACTTTAGTCAACTATTAAATGACTACTACTGATCAGCTAACTACTAAGGTTACAAAACTACTGGTGATTAGTTAATTATTAAATGACTACTGATCAGCTAACTACTAAAATGTTACAAAACTGCTAATGAACAAAGTTTTAAATGATGACAAACTACTGATGGCCAGCCAACTACTAAAGGTCACTAAACTACTGATGATAAGCTAACTAGTAAATGGTGATTAAAAACTACTAATTAGTTAATTATTAAATAAAATACTAATAAAACACTAATAAATGATCACTAAGTACTGACAATTAGCTAACTATTAAGTGATGACAAAACTACTGCAGATTAGCTAACTAATAAATATTTACAAAATCTACAGGTGATCAGCTTACTACTGAAAGATAACAAAACTGTTGGTGTTACAAAAACCACACAGCCCTTTCGTATTGAAACACAGACATGCATATAAAATATAATCTCACATATAAAACGCACACAGTTTGCTGTTAGGTGACATTAGGTTCTAACTAATGTTCCAGGTCTGTTTAGAACTTTTTGTTCTCGCCTTTCCAGGCATCATCCTTCAGAAAGTACATTTGTATTGGCAGGCGAGTATGTGTGGGTTCCTGAACAGCCGTTTAAGCCGTTTTGAAGATGTATATTGAGAAAAGTTTCCACAGAACACAAATTCCTCACTGATATTCTCATATTATTTACAGAGTGCTGGCCATATTTTCATGCAAGAGAGTCTGTGTCTATGAGGGTGCGTTGAAGTCTTAAACTGAAGATTTTGAAGCGTGAAAAACAACTTCTGCTTTGCTTATAAACTTTATTCGAAGATAATTCCCTTCTGGTTACACACTATCAGCTTCTGCCAATAATGAAGCAATGATTGCACACAGAAACTTGTACGCACTCAGAGGGGGCCACATATTTCTTCAAAGGCCAAATGGATCAAATCAGTGTTTCCCAACCCCGGTGTGTATCCAACATCTCTGCTCAGACCTCAAGGCAGTGATAACCTATTTAAACATTCCCATTACCTTCTCACATTAGAGCCAGAATGTCAGTGCAAGTCCAGTTTCCCACTTGTCTTATTCACTTGAAAGTGACTGTGACATGCAATCACATTAATGCACAGTGTGTTGTGTTAGCATAGAGTCCAAATTCTGTTAACAAGAACCTTGACGGTGACGTAATTTTCCATCCTAGCCAATCCAAGACAATAAAGTCAAGTTATTTAGGCCAGAAACATATTCATTCGCAAACGCAGGCGCTAATGCTCAGCCAGTGCATTACAAGCATGCCAGTTTGGGAAGTTGAGCCAATACAGAGGCCTCCACCCCTCGTGACCTGAACACTTACCTGGACCACCCCTTTTCTGCACTTTGATGCCCAATCTCTTTGAATTATAACACATAAAACCTTTGGAAACCTTTTTTTTCCTTTTGAAATATTTACACTCATTTTATTTAAAACAAGCCAACTCTCAAATACCTGTGGCCACAGAAGCAATAAACATGTTTCCTGCTTTAGTAAACCTGCTGACCAAAGAGCTATTTGAGTATCATTTTGGTTGGAAAAAGTGTAGTTATAGTAATGAATAGTAAGGAAAAAATAAAATAAAATAAAAAGTATATACTTTTATTCAGCAAGGAGTAATGACAGTAATGAGTTTTACATTATTACATATATACAAAAATATATTTATTTGGGGGGGGGGGGGGGGGTTAATAAAGACCTTCTGATGCGTTTGTGTAAGAAAAATATCCCTATTTAACAAGTTATAAAGTAAAATATCTAGCTTCTGCCAGACCGCATTCTGTATTCAACTTAAGAAAAAGCATAACTGACGCGTCTTTTACACTTTTTTCATAAGTTGAATACGGAAGGCAATCTGGCAGAAGCTACAATATTTAACAATAATGTCAGAAACTGCGAATATATGCTGCATGGAGATAGAACAGGTATAGTTTAGTTCAATTATGGTTATAACTTATATTGCCTTCTTGTTTTTAATCCCTATATTAGTACAGGCATGTTGTACCATCCGAATGATGGCCACAACTATAAAGATGAGTTTTATGACGTTTATTGTACTTCACAAAAAAAAAGATGAATCGTCCGATTTCACTGTAAGAGCTTAATAAAACACTGCAAGTGTGCATTAAAATATTATCAATAAGCTCTCTCTCTCTTATCCTTGTATTATCACCAACCTACATTGCAAATTACACAGGGCAACAATAAAAAGTGGGGCAACAGTTAAAAGTGTGGTTTACCTGGTTGAAGCGTCGTGTGAAGGCCACGGCATTCGGCGCTGAACTGTGCTTCTCCTTCTTGTTCCAGCCACAACTAGAGAGCTCCTGAAAAAAAAAAAAATAGTCACATAAAACAATCATGCTCCAGCTGGTTTGTGATTTGAAAAACTGGACAAAAACAATCAATGAACCAAGAACAACACGAGAAAGCAAGAGTGCCAAAAACAAATCAACTCAGGACAAAACTGTCACTCGTGACCAATGACCCTAGAAAGTAGCAGTAATTGGGCTTTTAAGGTTTCAAGCTTGAATATTTCCCGGTCCATCAGACTTTATTCACTTAATTTTGAATCTAAACACAGGAATTATCTCAGACTTGGATGGCAATCATCCGAAAATTGTGTTGATCCTCTGTTACTCGCATGGTACGAGTGACTGACTGAATAAGAATGGAAAAGCGTTTAAAATAGTATTTAACAATGTGTATTTGGCAGAAACACCATTGGATAAACATCAATCTGACATGCTAAATCTCTAAGACAGGAACATGAAAACTCAACTCTGACTGTTCTGTCATCTAAGAAACGATCTGTTAGCTCCAAGATTACAGCCGTAGCGACAGTCTAATAAACGATGTAATGGTCACACTTGGAAATTCATATTTGGAAACTCCCGACTAGAATACTGCAACCGTGCGTTATGTAATTACACTAAGCGTTTAGACATTTTCCAGCAGAGAATCCATTTCAAATGAGCTGTTAGCACCATTAAAACACAAAAACAAACTCTGATACGCATTCAACCACACAGACAGATTTAATTCCTGTCAGCTGTCAGTAAATGGGAGAAGAGCGGCCTGATTTCGTGATGGGACTTCAAGAAGAGTTAAAATAACCATCAAACATATTCATCACGATTGTACATAAGGAATGAACCCAACTTAAACTCAGAAGCAATGCAACCGCAATCTCTCATGAGGTCACACTAGCAAGCAGTGACTTAATGAGTCAGCAACCTGTGGAGGTAGCAGCTTAGCAACATACACAAACACAGATGTGAGCATATGGGCCAACACACACAGAGCTAAATAAGTGTGCTTTCTGCATTGTCTCCAGCAACAACAACCACCAAGAAATGCCAATGAAATCACTTCTGCTGAATCAATTTCTCCATGTGTAACAAATCTGCCAAATTAGAGCTTGAACCCCCAACTTCACAATCTGTGATGAGGAAAATCACCTACTGAGATTTAATGAAAACAATTGCTACCCAACTCGGAGAAGAAAACACAAGGTTAATGGCTATTTCCGTTCTTTTTCTGTGATGTAATGCATTTCTGAGACCAAGGTAGAACTGAACAGTGACTATTAAATTTAACTGAACTTAATTAGTCGAGCTGGCCGGTTGTCAAGGTTATCATTGAGTTCTTCAAATCAGTAACAGCAGTACCACAGGCTTCAAATGAACAACTGTAGTTGATCAGCCTTCATGTCTTATTGGGAGGTTCTTTGCAAGAAGAAGATGCCATCAGAGTGGCATCATCTGATACAAAACAAAACAAAACTGTAGCAAACAGGATGAGAGCCATGGGAATGGAGCGAGGCCGCTGGCGCGAGTGTTAATGAGTGTCACCTGCGCCGCACCTCAAGTTTTTCACGGATGGGCTCCGGGAGCATAAAAGAAGGAGCGACGATAGTGAAGGATGAGAGAGCCATTCGCCTCCTTCCCTGAATGTTAAACCTTGTTACATTGAAGCTGAAACCCGGGAGGAAGGAGGAACGTGCTGTCAAAAAGCCCTCATTGGTGTGGGAAATCCGCTGTGCCATCGAGCAGATCCTATTGCCATGGACGCTCCAGGTGGTGGGCTGGATTGACTTGCCGGGGGGACGGACAAACTCGTTGCTGGCTGCCTGGGTTCTGAGAGGGAGTGGAGTCGCGCCACCATTTGCCGTAGACCAGAGCCTGCTGCCATCCACCATGATGGGGAGGAGCAGGGAGTAGGGGACTCACTGCCAGCTGCCCAAACCTGAAGGAGCCGTCGCTGTCAACCAGGCAGCGAAGAAGTTAGAGAGCCGTCCACCGCGGGATATTTAGCACCACCGCCAAGCATTGAGCAGGAGTTCACCCAGCTGGTGGAGGACCGGAAGGCAATGCGTTTTGGGAAACAGAACAAGATTTATTTCTTTTTCTCCCCTCTCTCATCTCGCCGACAGTGAGTTGACACACAAACAAGCCACTTCTCAGTATTAAATTCAGTTCTTTTTTGCTACTTATTGTGTTTAAACACTCAAATACACACAAAATAATGTAAAAACGCCAGTCTTGGTGAGTATTCATATAAACCTGTTATGTTTTAAGTGAACAGTAAACATAAACAGTTGAGTAAGAAAACACGTGACAGCAGCCAAATTGAGATAATACTAAAAAATATCTATATGCCAGGTTTTCCCCACGGTATCGATGTCAAAATGGTGGCCATTGAAAATGCTGAGTGGCTAGTGACCAAAAAACCCATAGCCACAGTGGCTGGGGAGCAAAAAAGTTAATGTCATGCCCTGATTAGGATCCACACAGACCACAGGGTGAGTACCCCCTTCTGGCCTCAATAACACCTCTTCTAGCAGCAACCTGGTTTTCCCTGGAGGTTTCCCTTCCAGGTACTGACCAGGCTCAATACTGCTTATCTTCAGTGGGCAACCAGTCTTGGGCTAGAGGGTGATGTGCAAAAAGGATTAATCAAGCATTTGAATCAGCAACTGTGCAATTAGAAAAGTATATTCTGACAATAAACTAGAAAAGAAGCATTATTTTAGTACCTTATTCTGGCAGTAACCAGTTGAATAATATGCATGGGAATGAACCCAGAGAAACCCATGAGGCAAGCAGAAACAAGGGAAGCAAAAAGACCAGTCTGAAGAAGGAAAAATCTTCTGTGATTCTCAGTTTTATAGATATCAAGCCTTCACACAAAAACAGGAAGAAAATTGGTTCTGTTCAAAGGGAGCATTGCTATCTCACAAGTGTCTTCAAAGCAGTGGGAAGTCCATGGAAAAGGGATCATAGCAGTGTTTTATGTTCCCTTTCTTCCACTTTCTTTTATGTCTCTTGAAAATGAAACATAATTTTAAGATGTAGCAGCAGTGACATATCTATGTAAGTGCATTTGCACAGATGCCCACTAAGGGGGCCCGCTGGCCTGCACTCACACTGCACTTAACATTCTAAGCCGGAGCACGCTTACATCATAAACGATGCAACTTTTTGCATGTAAGAAAATGGGAAGAAATGCACTTTCGCTAAGATACTGCCTAATATATTTATTATACCACGGAGCAAATTTCTCTTGCACATATCAGAAGATTATTACAAAGGCAGCTGATGTTACTAGAAGAATTTGCAGCTTTACTCGCAAACTACAATTCCTGTTCATCAAAGGTGAGAAGCAGACCCGTTATAAACCCAAATACACTAATTAATTATATGAATTGATAAGTGTACTATCAAAGTAGTAATAAAGATGTTTGCCGTCATAATGATGACAGTAGCAAACACAAAAGTAGTAGCTGTTCTGTGCTCAAGCACGGTTAGCACTCACACTGTTTGCAAACCGCGCTCGAGCCCAACCGAACCGCGCTCTGGCCCACCTCTTCCAAGTGGGCCAGGGCCGGCTAAACGAACCGCTCCCGGGCAGGGAACGGAGCGATCACACTTGTCAAACGAACCGGGCTTTGGGGGTCAAACGTGCTCGGGCACAGTTCAGAGTGCCTAGTGTGAGTAGACCCTAAAACTTGATTCAGGTTGATTAAGTTCAACACCTGATGTCCATCTATAAAGAGTTGAGTGTATGCCACATGTTTGTGCCTGATGAAGACCTGCTGGTCGAAACGTTGCATTATTTAATAAATTATTTATTGGAGCAGTTATTTTCAGTGTGCGGACTTCACATTTCTTTTTTCCATTAGACCCTAAAACACACCGGAACAGCCCACCAGGTGTTGAAAAGACAAAATCATTTGGCAACTTTCAAGCTGTTAAAAGGATTTAAATGTATATTCAAATATTTTTTTCCAGACTGAAACAAAACAAGGCTGTTCTAAGACCAGTCCAGGAGGTATTCGTGGAAACTGATTTGCCACCTGAGAATCATGGATAAGATAATGGGAGATGAGCAGTAATGGAGCCAGAGTTCGGCAGGGGTGACTTAGTGTAGGCTACGCCAAACCCTGGCCTTGATTTGTAGGATTTGTGTTATGACACTAATTCACTGTACATTAGCTGAACCTTAATATCAGCACCTTGTCTGGAAACCTGGAGCTCACCCATCTAACCACAGCTCAAAATCAGATGCAAACAGGGGAGCTGGAAATCAAAGAAGGAATTTCAGTTGACAAGGATGTGGAGGTCTACAGCCAGTACTATATGGACTATAAAAACATACATAGATTTTAATACTATCGCTAGATTGAGTGGGGAACAGCAAAAATTTTCCACTTCAGCATTTAATGTAAACTTTGTGGTACAATCCAATTTTTTCTCAAAATAATCTTGTTATTGTCAATTTAATAGAGACAGAGCGCATTTAGGATCCTGACACTCAGTATGCCTCAGTATACCTATGTGTGCAGTAAACATTTAGTCACTGATAAGTCAAATATCCAAATGTCAGTTTTATCTATTATATTTCCTGTCGCTGATTATGTTCCCCTCCAGTGGCTGTAGTTCTCAATTGCCTGTATCCACTTTTGTGTCCTTAAACGCTAGTTTTTTTGGGTCGACAGCTAATAAAAACTTCTGGGTTTTTGGTTCGGGTTTTTTAGCTTGTTTGCTGCACACCTTGTCACATAGCAGCTTTTGGACATTGTTCTGTTTTTTGTTATAAGTCAGCAATGACAAGGAGGCAGCCTCACGCAATACAAAGTCAATGGAGACGGTTGGATTATAATAATAATAATAATTATTATTATTACCTAAGAACAACTATAGAATAAGTTAAGAAATGGTTAGTTATTGGAAGAAAAAAAAAAAAAATGGTTGGCTCCTAAAGTTAACCAACACCACAAATCCTAGCTGAAGTCAGATTAACTATAAAGATCATACAATTTCTGCACGTGTGTCTGAAACAGATCTTCACCTGAAGATTATAAATCTAAAACAGAACACTTTTCCTAGAAACTGTTCCAGTGATTCTCTCTCTCTCTCTCTCTCTCTGCTGCAAGAGGTTTTGTCTTGTAATAACAGCACAAGAGGGAAAGTGAACATGCCATATGTACCGTCCATTAATCTGAACTGCTCTATAGAGTCTGCATCATACAGCATCCCGCCAAGCACATGCTATTATACAAAAGCCATAAATGTGGTCAGAATGGGGGAAGATGGGGGACTTAACAGGGGAAAAGATCTCCAAACATTCTGTTGCAAAATAGAGACACACAATTGAGGAGAATTAACTACATAAATGGTTGCACCACTTTAGCTGGGTCACTACAAGTAACGCGAGTTACGTAATCAGATTACTTTTCAAGTAACTAGTATGTAACACATTACTTTTACATTTACAACAAAATGTCTAAGTTACTTTTTCAAATAATTAACAGTAGTTACTTTGTTTTCCAATTTATTGACTGACAGATCTCCTGTCCTCATGTTGAGAGAAATCGTGAGTAAGTGCAGGTGTTGTGTCTGTTGTGTGAACTTCCATTCGCTCATTTCATTTGCACAAAAACAGATTCAATATTCCTCAAAATGAATAAAAACTGTGAAATGCAAACTCAGAATATTACATAAACCTGCAATAATAAATTATGTTAAATACTATAAATATACTTTATGTATTTAATCTCACTTTATTATCCAATGTTTTTGCTGCTGACCTTCGATGATCCAATTCAACCATACTAATAAGCAAAAATGGCTTTAGTTAAACATCCCATGTGTTTTTTAATTTTTATTTTTTTGCTGAAGTGTGTTGAATTTTCTTCTCCTGCAGTCCAGAATTGCAGCACAGCTGAAAGGTTTGTTTGAGCTACGCCCTCTACTGTACAGGTGTAAATATGCATTCCCTTCATTCTAATCATTTCTTTTTTAGTGTGAAAGAGCCTTTACATTTACCAAAAATAGAACTTTTGTTTGTTTGTTTTGTTATTAAAAAACAATCAAATCAAACAAGCAAGCAAGCCCAGGTGAGAAAAAGTAACTTTTTCCATAAAAAGTAACACAATTAGTTACTTTGAGGCAGTAACGTACTAATGCATTATTTTTAAAAGTAACTTTCCCCAAGACTGTGCGCTATATTTCAGTCCAAATACGTGTCCTACTCACTAACCACCCACAATATAGCTTAAGCAGGTGTTAAAGAGGCTATAATTCAGAAACCCTTGTTATCAGTGACACCAGTGGCCATTAAGAGAACTTCAGCCATCATACTGCTCACGTTCACACTCGTGCACATATAACGTACAAGATACTGAACGTGATTCAAGGCCCAGATATATTCACAGCGAAGTTATCTTTCGGTGAGAAAACAGCAGTTTAAAAAAAAGCATCTGATTATAGTGATGTGGCAATTTAAAAAAAAAAGCAATTCATACATGAAAATACTTACATATAGCCCCTTTAAATGCTCTGATATGATGCTGAGCAGTGTTGGGGAAAGTTACTTTTAAAAGTAATGCATTACAAAATTGCGTTACTCCATTACTTTTGCGTTACTTTTTCCTCAGCTGGGCTTGGCTTGCTTGTTTGTTTTTTAATAACAACAGAAAAGTTCTATTTTTGGCAAATGTAAAGGTCCTTTCACACCAAAAGTGAAATGAGTAAGCTTTAAGCTGATCACAAATGTGATGTTTTTCTAGTCATTTTTGCTTATTAGGGTTGAATCAGATCATTGAAGGTCAGCAGCAAAGACATTGGTTAATAAAGTCAGATTAAAAACATTAAGTACATTTATTTGATTTAATATATATTTAATTATTGCAGGTTTGTGCATTATTCTGAGATTGCATTTCACTGTTTTTATTCATTTTGAGGAATACTGTTTTTACGTATTACAAGTAACTTCAGTTACGTGATAAGGTATGTTTTTTCAAGTTACTAGTAAAGTAACGCATTGCTTATAATAAGCTTAATTTGCTTGGCATGTATCATAAATAAATAGCATTGAATGCAATATTTTAATTAATAAAACAATTTACATAAATAATTTCTCCTCCATATTTTGTCAATCGTTTATTAAAACTACAGAGACACTGCATGTAAAAGGTGTCCTGACACAAATTTACATGAAAACGTGTATCATAGCACAGACAAATATCCATTTCTTGTAATGTGAAAACCTGCTAGGCCCTCATCCATGTTTTTTGCATTTACTGAAGAGCAGAACATGAAGACAGAGTGCTGGTATTAAGATAATCTCTCATGTTATGTATCATATCCATCTGTCGGGCTGACTGCCATGTGATCTGTGCAGTTAGTTTGTAACTGGCTCACGTGTGTCTGCAGTGGTCTTTTCATAGACCCTACCAGCATTCTTCACAATAGTACGTATGCAACATGTTGCTCTGTCGCCGCCAAAAACGGCCAGACTGAACGATAATGTGCGTCATAGCCATGAAGGCCAAAAAAACCCACTGGTTCCTCTGTTAATGCTTACAGATTCATTACAGTAAAACTAATAGGGATTATTTTACAATTGAACATGCATGTGCAATATTCATGTGGCTCTGTGTGAGCAAATTGATTAAAGATGCTGATCTATTATCTTCAAACCAAATGAGAGCCTCTCCTGAGGCAATCCTGCAAAAAGGAAACCACAGGTTATCAAAGGCTAAACTAAAATCAGCATCTCTACCACAAAGGTTAAAGGGTTAGTTCATCCAAAAATAAAAATTCTGTCATCATTAACTGACCCTCATGTCGTTTCAAACCTGTATGACTTTCTTTTTCCAGTGGAATACAAAAAGGGCAAAGTAATGCACCATGTACAAGTTGCCCTTTTCCATCCAATTAAGGTAAAATAAAAATGATAAAAGGCACCATTAAAGTATTTGTTTAAATATTCTGGCATCATTAATGTCAAAACCTGGCTGTATACATTTTAAATAGCAAGATTAAACTTCTGATACTGAATAGAAAAGAAAAATGTTATGGCTAATAACTAATGACATTAACAAATTAGAATAAAGAAAAACAATACGGTAACCCTTTATTTTACAGTGCCGTAGTTACACGTTACTACATGTACTTACTATAGTAATAACAGTAAATTATGCATAATTACAAGTAACTAATCCTAAACCAAACCCTAACCGTAACTCTATAGCAATGTAAAGGCCATGTAGTTAATTAATTGAACTTAGTAATTATTTGAGTAATTACAATGTAACTGCGGCACTGTAAAATAAAGTGTAACCAACAAGACTAAAAGAAAATTTGAACTGAATGAAATGGAAGCCTATTTCTGCCACTGAATAAAAAATAAAAAAGGTAACTGCGACTTTTTCTCAGAAGTGTGTGATATAAAGTCGCAATTGTGTGTGATAATGTCAGAATTGTGAGATAAACTCGCAATTGCGAGAAAAAGAGTCAGAATTGCAAGAAAAAACAGTCAGAATTACGAGATTATATCTCACAACTGCGAGTTTACGTCCAGCAATTCTGACTTCATTTCTCGCAATTGTGAGTTTACATTGAGACGTAAACACAATTATCTTTTTTATTCTTTATTTAGTGGCGGTAACAAGCGTCCATAGAATATGACTTAAGAGTTGTGGTGGAAGACAAGATTTTCAGTTAATCTTCATTTTTTTTTTTTTTTTTTTACACTTTTGGTAATTCCAGTATATTATTGTTATTGTTATTGTTATTTAAAACTAAAACTATGAAAAATTGGTTTTGGTAATTAAAATAAAGCTGAAATAAAAACACTAAAAGTAAAAATAAAACACTTAAAAAAAAAAAAAAAAAAAAATTGTTTAGACACATTACCTTGAAAACCGAAAAAAAAAAAAAGTTTAAGATGAAGTATTAGGCCGGGTTCACACCGCACGCGTCAGGAGCGCGTATTTTTTTCGGCGCCCATGTTAACAGATGAGAGCGTTCACACCGCACGCAGACGCTGTGTGGCAGCACGTTGCAGGAGCAGCAGTGCCGCCACTGTTTCAGCGCTGAGTGTATTTTTGCTGCGCTTCTGCTAACGCTCAATTAAAGTGAAAGTACACCTTTGATGGACAAAATAAATATGATTTCACACAAAAAGTGCTCAAAATGCACAGAATAAGCATATGTAGTGTTTTTTAACAAGAATTGAAGTATGTCAGGAAAGAAAATTTATATTAAAAAATATTTATAGAAGGTTTACTCATTTAAACTTGTTTTTAATTATTCAGTTTGGGTTAAAGTATGGTATATTATAAAAAACTAAAATAAACGAACCAGAAAATATGATATATAAACATTAGTTATTACACACAGCTATATAGGCTCTTGCATACCCAAATCAAACCCGAGTTTGCTGCCTTTTTTCGCTGAGTTTGCTGTGTTGTAAACATTTTCATGTGTCAGATGATGTAAAACACAAAAGCTTACCTCATTTGTGTGCAGCAATGAATGACACGAGGCTTTTTGTATATATTTTTATTTATTTTACGTTTATATACGTTATAAATAAATGCTCACTTTATATGTAGCTTGGAGCCGCTGTAGAAACGCTTCCAGTGTGAATACTCACACGTCTCTGCAGTTGCTAACGCGACGCTCATGTGCCGCTGACGCGTGCGGTGTGAACCCAGCCTTAAGGTCATTAAAACTGAAATAAAAAAATGTAAAATATAAAATATAAAAAAGCCCAACAAAAATACAAAAACAGTTCTACTCGCAAAGCCATAATATGAATTCAGAATACTTGGAATATAGTGCTCAAGTCATATGAACCGCTTTAATGTGGTTTTTATGTGGTTTTCACAGATTTTTTTTTTTTTTTTACTGGTTTCTCATTTTGCACACAGAAGGTGAGGCAGCCAAGTCACCTTCAGATTGAACTATGTTACTGAATAAAGAACCTTCTTTATTGCTTGCTCTCTCTCACACACACACATTTAACTTCAACAGAGCACAAATCACCAAAATCTCTCCTGCTTCCAAAGCCTCAAAGACAATTAACCTCCCCTACAAAGACACACACACATACACACACACACACACAGACTGAACTGCAGTCGACCCAGGCAAAAAAAAACAAAAAAAAAGCAGCTGGCTTCTGTTCCAATTAACAACCTCTACTGAGATCAAAAACTCTTTAGCAGCATCAGCAGAGTTGATAAAAACCTCCATCAATTAAAACCAATAATAGCATAGAAAAACAGGGCAAGACTGCCAGTTCACTGATATCATTTCATTATTCTGCTCAAATCAAACAAACCTTTCCATTCCACCCAGGTCATTGTGGGTCAGAGCGTGCTTATGAGCACCTATAAAAAGGGTAACGGGGTAGTACAGAGAGTAAATCGGTATGCATGTAGGTTGGAAAAAGTTACGCAATTTCACACATCACTCTACAAGACATTTTCATGAAGTTTTAGTGTTTTAATGCATGCACTAAAGGCTCTGGTCTGCATTACAGCCGTGAGCTCATATTGCTGCCATACAGGATCATACTGCACATGGATGTGTCTGCTGTACACTCAATCTGAACCTTATTACTGTTAACATTCTTACAGAGGCACACTTTCCACTACAGGTATAAAGTCTGGTCAACCTTGCAGCATTTTTTGCCAGAAACCAACTATTTAGATAGGAAGGGGCCATCTGACGAGTTTGACAAGAAAAGATACCAACCAAAGTTCACTTTTTATGACTGTTAAGGGATTGAAATTAGATAATCCTATAAAAAAACAAAGCGACATACATAAATATGTTTACCACATGTATGATGTATTATATATTAGGAGTGTAATGGTACATGTACTTGTCCCGAACCATCACATTTTAGTGCATACAGTCAGGCGACAAATACAGTCGGTCACAGGCGATTTACACTCCAATGCAGGAGGAGGCGTGTGCGGTAATGCAACGTTGTTTGCTAACCGCCACATCAGGAAAAGTTGCAGAAGAAGAACAGATGATTTATGCAACCAGTTTTTCAATGGCGGAAAGACATCAATAAAACAGCTTGAGAATAATATCTCACGTAGCATTAAATTTACCTCAGACAAGTCATTTAGTGTCCACAGCATGTTAGTTCACTAGAGAAATGAACTCTAGAGGGTAGCATTTCACTAAATATATGAACTATTATTAGCTTATATATTCTTTATATTTACTTGACTGGTTAGGAATGTCTTAATTATTTCATATACGTTTAAATAAATTTGTCATGAAAACAATTTATGACAGTAACTGTGACAGTAATTCCATTTGGAGAAAAAATTACTTTAGTAGCTTTTACAAACATTAATTATACTTAATTTATACAGTGAAGACAATTCAGTGTTATTTTACATTTGATTTTTAAATTTCTGTATCTAAATACTGTTAGACTTGTTTCAGTCGATGGATATGTATTATAGTTTCCCAATACGTTACAACTGTTTTGATCAAAAGAACATGGACAAAACAGTCACTCTTTGTAAACAAATGTTCAATGATGTGCTGTATGCTCTATGACCAGACATTTACGTTGTCATCACCTGGGCGCGCGAGTGCAGGAGAGACCTGAACATATCCCGTTGCTATCTGTGTTTGAACTAAACTCATTTATACCTTGTCAATTTAAATGTTCAACCGTAAGAGGACTCACGCAAATTCTCTTTAAAGTCTTGCACCTAAATGGACAAATTTACACAAAAATTGTGTCAACATGCCCATCTTAGCGAGTATCTTAACAAACATAGTAGGTTATGTCTTAAGAGAAAAACAGAACAGTGTACTGTATCTTTGAATTATGTCTTAAAGGGACAGCAGTCTAATATTCCTGCTCTCTGTGTTTTTAATGTTAAAACGACAAAAGATGAAGAAATCACTCTTGACTAAATATCTTTTGTAACTTAAATCTTGATTTAATTATTCCAAAAAGTTTATATGCAGTGTTATTTTATATTTGATTACTTTATTAAATTTCTGTACCTGAAAGCTACTGTTAGATACCTGAAAAACCTGTAAAGCATTGTTTATTTTATTTGTATCTTAGCTCTCATGTATTTATTTGTGGTGTTTATTGTAGTTAGATTATTTGTTTTTATTTTCTTTATCTTTATTTGACAATTGTCCTATTTTTTTAGAACATAGCACATACCGAACCGTAACAAAACCGTGATAAAAACCGAACCTTGAGTAATCTGAACCGTTCCACCCTAACCAGAACCATAACATATTTGTCAAAATAAGAATAAATCAACACTATAATTTGTCTTAGCACCAACACAAAAATGTTATAAAAGGGAAATATCAGAAACAACATAATACAGCAGTAGCTTGACATCTACACCCATATTACGTCAACCTCGGCTTTTTACTCGCTCATGTTACACCATAACGCAAATGCATGTGCTGCCAGATTCAGAGAAAGTGTCAATAATCCTTCAACAAATCCCTTCCACAGAAAGCTAAAACAGCCAAGATATACTCAAAGCAAGACAGAAAGCCAGATCTGATCCAGAAAATCCAGAAAGAATCATTATCTAGAAGCGTAATTTGTCGACTGATACGAATGTTGGCTAAACCGGCTAAATTGATCCCAGACATTTTAAAAATCTGAGGTTAGTTCTGTATCGTCTTCCAAAGAACCAGATCCTCAAAAAAATCAAAAAGGGACCTGAAATTTCACCCTCTATTCTCTAAGAAAGCGTGTACGCATCCAAAACACTGCTGCCAAGATAATCAAAGCCAAACAGCACTGTATAATCAATCAAACCATCCAAAGACAGAAATCGGTAGACATAATTACACAAATTACTGTAATTACCATAAATAATGACAAAAAAATTCAAGCCAGCCACAATTTCCCACAAACGCATTAAACAAATCACACAACATTTAGTTCCCCTCAGTTGCCTTGATTTTGTCTCTTACAGTCAGAAAAAAATCCCCAAACGCAACATTAGTATTCAATGTGTGGTAGCCTCATCAAATGCTTTATAAATCACAGTCTGTGTGGCTTAAAGCCCAACCTTACAGACGGTGGATAAAACATGCCTGCGCTAATAAATCGTTCAAAGAGGAGAGAGAGAGAGAGAGAAAGAGAAAGAGAAAGAGGGTGGACAACATGGAGGGCAGTGAATGGAGAAAGAGGTCCAGATGTCAGTAAGCAAAATAACTGCCATTATTTATTTGGAACTCTAAATAGCTATGGGCTTCAGGTCATTCAAATCCTGTATTTCTTTGTTCTGTGGAACATAAAAAATGATATTTTGAAGAATGTTTGTAACCAAACAATTTTAGTGCTCTAAAGGTGATGATACATGGGGCAACTTTTTGAGCAATGTTGCTTGGGCACTTTCCCATGGAGAATGGGCAACAAATTTAGTGCTCTAAAGGTGATGATACACGTGGCAACTTTCTGAGCAATGTTGCCAGGCAATGTTGCCGTCAACAGGCAACCTGATGAGACTCATCAGGGCAACTAATTAGGGCAACAGACAGTTGGCAGCAACTAATCAGAGAGGAGCTAATCTATTGCCAACCTAATAAATACTTTATTATAAACACTTGTTAGGCACTTTATTTCAACTTTTCAAATATTTTTGTACTTTTTATTAAAAATAAATGCCTTTCCTGATTTGTGATAGTGAAATGGAGAAGAGCGAGTTCAGCAAAAGGAGGATTTAAACCCGCGTCGATCGCATCAATAGCAACATTCTACTACAGACCCTACTACAATCCCGTTGTTTTAGTATTTAACTGAAATCTCTCAATGGCTTCATTACAGCATACACACATTACTTTCGGACGGTTGTTGGTATTTTAAGCAATATATGAGGTAAAATCCCTGTTTTGGGTTGACGCATGACAACTTACTAGCGTAAAAAGATAAAAGTTCACACTCCTTTTCTCCACTCCACTGCTGCTGAGAGACCACCATCTTGTTTGATTTTTTTCTGAAATCTCCGAACCGGTCACCTGATCGGCTGCTAACATTCTGATTGGAGGATCTCAAAAAATTGCCCACGACCGATCTAACGTATCCAGATATATATTTGTTGCTCATTCTCAGTGGGAAAGTGCCCAAGCAACGTTGCTCGGCAACATTGCTCAAAAAGTTGCAACTTGTATCATTACCTTAAGACTTCCATTGTATGGACAAAACACACAAAAAGTAAAACAGCTAAAACAAAATACAAAAAAAAAAAATTAAAACAAACAAACAAACAAAAACAGAACACAAACCAAAAAACAAAACAAAACAAAAAACACAAAGTAAATGATGACAGAATTTTCATTTTTTGGGTGAATTGTCCCTTTACCCATTAAGGCAAACATATCTGAAACAAAATCATGATGCATCTTCATATTTTTGTGGCAGATGATGTTTTTATTGAGAGATGGAGACTGATTTGTTTATGATGCTGCAATAGTGACATAATGCTTGTGCTGCACTGAAATGTGCTGTTTGTCTCAAATATTAAAAAAAAAAAAAAAAACAGCTAAATAAGCCATCTGTCAAGACAAATCATTTAAAATATACTACTACTACTAGTAGTAGTAGTAGTAGTGGTAGTAATAATAATAATAAAAATTCACAGCCAGATTGAAACATTCATGGTTAGGTTTTTTCCCAAAATTCACTGGCCACTGGCAAAAAGTTCATTTTAGACCTTGCATTGATCTTAGAAAATTGTGTGTCCAATAGAAGCCATGGATGAAGAGCCCTGAAGCACAGAAATATTCCACTGTGTGCTTACTGCCCTCTGCTGGGAAACTCTGGAACGGCCACAGAGGTGACCGTAAATAAACCTGGTCCAAAAATCACATGCAATTTTGTTATTAGAGGCTGGATTCACTGAACTAGATGTAAGGCTGTTTAGTCAGTGACAGCACTATGAGTCAGTCACACAGTACTCACACAAAACAAAGGCTTTCTGCCATTTCAGTTAGTTTCCTTTAAGGAAACATTTGCACACATGCAAACGGATTTGGTTCAGGACCCATACTTTAGAAAACGCTGACCAAAATAAACACTCTGCAAGCACCAAATGAGAGGGAAAAAATGCCTTTGGCATGTAAGCACATAGTTACTCACCAGCTGGCTGCTAACTGTATTAGTAACTGCAACACTATATGATTTAAGCAGTCTGACCTCACTTATGTAAGTGCAGTGCGCAATTCAAATTAAATTAAAGATCTAGTAAAGAAAACATCTGTTGCAACTCACACACCTTCTATGTTCCAACAACTTTCCCACAGTGGAAAGTTTACCATCAGAGGTTTATCTATTTTTTTTCTTCAATGTGATGACACAAACGGCGATCGCTTTAAAGTCATGAAATGGAAATTTCAACTTCTTTATTGTGATTTATATATCCAAGGGAGAGAGCTTGTTTAAAGAGCCAAACAAAAGGTCGCTGTTTGGATTTAAATAGGCAAATGATAAAGAGTCTATGATTGGATCATTACTGCGGTGATTCTTATGTTTCTATATGTTTGGCAACAACATTAACCTTAACCTTAACTGATGTAGTGTGTAGCTTTTAATTTCTTAAATAACCATGTAGGAAGACACATCATGGCCATATTTCAGGATGACAATATCAAGATTCATCAGGCTCACACATGAACTGGCACCTCTGAGTCCAGACCTTAATTTCATTGAAAGTCTTTGGGATGTGCTGAACGTGACTTTACAGAGTGCTCACCTCTTGCATTGTCAATACAAGATCCTGACCAAAAAATGATGCACCTCTTGATGGACATAAATGTTGTGATGTTATATTAGAATATCTAATAACAGTATTAGTCATTATAAATGTATAAGTTTGTATGATAGGAAATAAACAAGCAAATTCAGTACAAAAGCAGAGCTAGTTATAGTAGAGGATTTCACTTAAATAAAAATATAAAGTTACGAAAATTAACTATGCCCTCAGCCAAATCGATTTTCTGTGGAACAAGTAATAAATTAATCAGACCAAAGCAGCAAATTCCTGAAGGACTGGCAAAGATCAAGCTGTTCTCGGTGGGTACACGAGTGCTGCACACGAGCGTACATCTCCGAAAACGTCTAAACAAATTGTCAAATGGGCATTATGTTTTTATATAAATTGCATATTGAGGTCTAAACAACTACATTCTCACCTAAAAAAAATCTTAAAACTACATTCCGTGACACAACAACAGTAGTATTTGTAAAATTATGGTTTGCTCATCTGCCATGACACTCGCTGTGAGAGAAATGCTGCAAGCGGAGTGATACAAATGATATACACGCATATGTGGCATTCCAAAAACATATAAAATACAATTTTAACTGTTTCAAGGGGTGGCAAAGTGTAACTTTTGGACCCAGTACATTAGTGACACAAAGAACAAAAGACTTACCTCGGGTTGAATGGCTTTGAACACTGGAGCATCCATAAGAGTGATCTGACCCTGCAGAAGAACACAGATGACCTCAGCACAACATTATCATAACAGAATATGCCTTTTTTTATAGGTAAAGCATTTGACATGGATTTTTGAACTTTTTTTCTTCAGGTCAGTGTCTCCAGATTTGAAATGCTGTGCATAAGTATATATTACAGTAGAGTTTCTGGATTTATTGGCTTATTTGAAACAAAATGCATTCTCAACTTCACTACCCATCCTTAAAAGAGTGTGTGAATACTCTACACGCCGTCTAACAGACGCATAAATAATAAATCATCTTTTGTCCACTGCTCAGTTGCCATTCACAAGACATTTTTCACGCATGCATGAATGTCGTACATGTGGGGTCGCTGTGGAGAGTATGTGCGCATAAATAAAACACACTTCAGTGCAGGCTTGAGACTGAGACTGATGATGTGCTGTATATAGGTTAATGGGTTGGGCCATTAATAAATAAAGCACAGAAAGAAACTCTGTACCCCAGATAGAGACACTTTCAGGCAGGCGTGTGCAGAATCAGGTCATTGCATTCACATCAGGTGTACTAGTGGTCAGAAACACAGAGAGCGTCCCCTGGTGACACTACGAGATATATCACAGGTATATATTACACTGTTTCCACTGGTAACATAAGCTTTGCTTGTTTTGGACTCTAGAATCTAGAATCTACAATCTTTTGCATTTCGTAGCAGGTCAGGCTGTCTCTATAATCATGTAACATACTTAATTTTGCTAAAATTGAATGGTGAAAACCACTCACATTTACACATAAACACTATTTCAGTATTCAGCAATAGGTTAGGTAAAAATATTGGTTTTATCTTCATTTGATAAATCTGATGTTGGGAATTTTTTTTTTTGGAAATTTCAAAATGTTCACTGAACATTAATTGTAGTGCATCTCCCATCCAGCAGATGGCACAGAATGCATTGCAGACCATGAAAGCCAACCACAAACCTCGCCTCTCTTTAAAAATAAATGGCATAGTGTGTAACTTTCTCCAAGCAACATCTTGTGTTATATTTTCCTGCCCATCAACCCTTCAAATCGAATCAGAATCAAATTGAATCGAGAGCTTGCAAGTCTGGATTGAATCAAATCAGTGATATATACAGCCCTGTTCAGTTATTTGACCTGTATCAAATAATCAGTAATGTAAACTATGCCTTGTAAAGAGATTAGCCAATCATAACCAAGATCATTTACATATAGAAGTCTTAAAGGTACAGTAGCAAAAACAGCCTTTTTTGTTTAATTTTGAAGGTTATAAAAGAGGTGGTAAATGATTGTGAAAAACTTAATTATGGTGTAAGAAACTTTGAGCAACATAAGTAAAGTAAATGGGCTTCAGGGAGAAATAAAAACAGAGTGTTGTCGGATTAAAGCAAGTATGAGTCAACAAGTAAATGTGCATCTTTTCCTCAAGTTCTTAAAAGAGTTCAGCTGGGAGTTTAGATCGAGTCCATGAATTACCAGAGAGAGGAGAGTTTGATAGCCTTGCTCAGATTCTGGTGTTTAATTCAAGCTCCAGAGAGCACTGCAGCCCGCAAGAACGTCTGCCAAATGACCATTAATTATTACTGAAACTGTGCTGAAGTATTTACTCCTCTCTGTCTGCCCTTCATCTCTTTCTGTTTTCCATGTGTTTTTCTTATGTTTCTTTGGCTCCGTTTACACTTGGTACCAGGGCTACTGATACAAATTACAGGGGAACATTTTTGTCATTTCATACTAGGGGTGGGAACCTTTCGGAATCTCATGATTAAAATTGATTATTGGGGGTCACGATTGTCGATTTTGAATCTAATTTTAATTTGATATATGCATGAATTGCATTACAAGCAGGCAACCGCTTATATGTCCATGTTGAACTCGCATCTTGACATGCCGGACTGCCGAGAAATATTTAAGGCTATATTCTATTAATTAAAATATTGATATGAAACTAATCTTTTCAAGTAAGCTTCATTGAAATTTATGAATTGATTTGAATCATTAAAGATAAAGATTCATATGTGAATCGATTTTTCCCCCACCCCAATTTCAAACTTTTTTTTTTTTTATCATTTTTGAAATAAAAATTTCCTTTAATCAGACCAGTTGATTAAACATTTAAATCAAACCTGTTTTTTCCCCATTCAATGTGACTATCAGGGCTTGACATGAACTTTTTTGCTCACCAGCCCCTGTGGCTAGAGGTTCCCCAAAGTTACTAGCCACTCAGCATTTTGACTGGCCACAATTTTGACATCAATTTGGCAGAAGGCATATTAGACTGCTGTCACTTTAAGACCTGACACACGGATCCATTATACTGTTACACACGTTTTCTTTCTCAACTGTTTACATTCACTTTAAACAACTGACTGTGTTTACGTGAATACTCGCCAAGACCGGCGTTTTGACATTATTTTGTGTGTATTTGACTGTTTAAGTGCAATAAACAGTGAAAAAGTACTTGCTTTAGATCTGAGGCGGCTTTATGTGCACGTACTTTGGGTGTGAGCACAAAATGTGCAAGAATGAGTGTCATCTCTGTGTCATCTTTAGGTGTTAGATCCAGACACTGTTCTCCACCGGAGCGGCTCCCGTCAGTTTTGTGTTTCTTTTCCAAATTCAAATGCCGTGTCATGCACGAGACAACACTACATTTACGGTTAAAGACTCTGGCTAGCGTGTGTTTACATGCTGCCGTTGGTTAATCAAGTTTTGATGGATGTACTCACGGTTCAATTAGTCTCTTGTCATGTCAAAAGTAATGAGACTTTTCAGTTTTATGGACGACGCCATCTTTAATATTACGTTGGTCACTGTCGCTATGGTTACTAGTAAGAGAATAAGGGCTTGACTCTCGTTGCACGTACATACAGACGGTGTTTCAGATGCTACTGTAAGTTTCTGTGTGAACGGGACATTTCGAGACTCACACCTGTAAGTAAATGTGGTAGTCCCCAAAACATACATTGTGAATGTGGCCACAATAAAAATACCAATTCTAGTTTACAGAACAACAGTAAAATAACTGTTCTACAACTAATACAAATAATAACTTTGTTTGTTTGTTTAGGATTTAACACCATGCCAGCTACCTCGGCTACACTCATAGCGAGAAGGAGATTTTTAGAAAAGGAAAAAATTAAAATAAATCTGGCCATCCTTCATTAAAAATCTTTTCATAAAAGTCAACAGAAAAATAAAGTATTCTAACAGATTTCAAACTTGCACAATCCATCAAAATATGCTTCAGTGATAATGGATTCTGGCACAAGGGGCATAAAGGAGGATCTTCACAGAAACATATGGGTTAGTCTGGAGTGCCCTATTCTGCAGCGTGTGTGGATAATATGATCCCAGTGATTTTCAAAGTGGACACACAAATAATAACCAATACAGCTTAAACAACCAATAGTTATTAGGGCTGGGTATTGATACAATTTTCACGATTTGATTCGATTCAAATACAATTTCGATTCCGATTATTTTGAATTTAGTATTTCAGTTACAGTACAGGGCAAATTTTCTAGAGGAAAAAATGTCTGCTAATGTTGTAAACTACACATGTTAGTGAGTTGGTACTACTACTATAATAATATTGAAGGTTAAATTAACTTATTTATATACAAACACTTAAATTACACTCAGTGATGTTTTTATTATAAATAAAGTTTAGAATTACATAATCAAATTTCTACTCCAATTCATTGTTTTGAAATATAAAAATTTAAATTGCGGCTGTCATAACTGATTTATTCAAACATGCATTAAATATTGAAGAACATTAAAAATTATAATGAATACGTAACAGTACATATCTATATTTATCAGAACGTTACTTTCTAGAGTACACTTTTCTAGCTGACTAATAAGTTTATGGTCACTGAATATTTTTTTCTGAGGTAAATGTGACGTTACGTGACATTGTTTGTCTTTTCGAGGTCGAAACACTGATTGAGCTATTACACGAGACATGATACAGATTTCGGTAAGTTGTACTGTATAGTTTAACATACCTTCAGGTGTTTAGTCATGTTTATTTTGCGCTGTAACTGGTATCTCTGGAGGAGAGGATGTTCACTGCCGCTTCTCTGAAGCTGAGGCGCTAAAGCAGTCTGTCGCATCACATTAAACAGCTCCAAAACGCTATTTATTTAGGAAACGGTATTTATTTTAGTCGTCATTTGAAATCTGAGACTTGCTTCATATCAAAATTAACAAAGCACAAAGATTATTGCGATTTATTGGATGGGAGGCTCTACATATTCTGCTCATTCATCAACTGAAAACAGACCAGACTAATCGATTCTTGGGATTTAAGAATCGATATTGGTTCGTAAAAATGAGAATCGATTCAAATCGAGAAATCAATATTTTTTTACCCAGCCCTAATAGTTATGGCTGTCTTAATTCCTTTGCTTTCAAACATTAAATTATAGAGCTTTTATTTTGGCAGAAAACTGCAGGGAAACCTTAAAGCTTTTCTTTTGTTGACAACATTACAAAGTTGGGAAGAATCTTGGCAAAAAGCTCACTTTTTTTCTTTTTTTTTTAACCTCGGATTTACAAGTTCACATGGGTCATACTTCAGGTCGGAAAATATGGAAATATCTGTATAAATGTAGGAGAAAAAAAAGAAGAAAAAAAATCAAATCCCTGTTTAATAATACTAGGTGTAATCTGTGAGAATGAAATCTGTAAGAGTATACAAACAAACACATAAAGCTTCAGGCACACAGAGGCGAGCTCGACTTACTGCATATTCCTCTGGTGTGACCTTCAGCACGTCGAAGACCACGGCGTCAAAGCTCTTGAGCTCTGATGGGCCCTTCTCACTGAGGGACTCAGAACTGCTGCTCCTCTGGATGGAAAGACATGAAAACAATGACAGGATAAAGACATACAAAAGAGCAAAAAAGGTTTTCATCATTAGATTACCTTAAAAAACATTCAAGGTAAAGCAGGTAAACAGTATTTTTTTTTATTGGCAATGATGTTTGAGTGTGAGCTGACCTCGGAGGCCGGGGTCGTGAAGGTGGAGACGCTGGGCTGGCCATTGGGAACGTCCATTATTACCAAACCATCAGACCATCAGTTCACTCACCATCGTCATCCTCATCAGCTCGCCTGGATGGCCCCCTGTACACACAAACACACATGGTTCAGGTAAGTTTAGGCCTGGATTGTGACTTGATTCATAAAAGGCATAAAATTGCAATGGTATTTATTGTTTGAAATTCATAATAAATCTGACAGAATTTGAAAACTGAGATTTTGATTCATATTAAAAATAAAGGTGATCTGATTATTTTATATGGTGATTGATTTGAAGATGTCCACAATCTAGTTTTCAAGCGAGATCAAGATCTTTTATGTTCTCGTAATAATGTTAAAATACAGAAATGACTGCCTACTAGATGGATGAGCTGACTGGCCAAAATATATCACCCAAAACTACAATACTCTCACTTCAGTGCTTGGATTAGTTTCTGTTGATATACAGTTTTTCACTATCACCCAACCAGAGGTCGCGTTAACCGAAAATTTTCCGTCATTGACGGATTTTTTTTATCAATGACGGAAAAATCTGAAGGCCGTCCGTCACGGTGACAGATTACACTCAGGGTGATCTACTGTAAATTGTAACTGTAATTCACACCCCTGTCCAGTTGGTGGCGAGTGCGCTCCAATGTAGCAGCAGAGCACTGGATCCAGAACAAAAAAAGTTCACGCGCCAGTGATCGCGCCCGCGCCCGCGCCTCCATGTCATGATTATATTATCTGTTATATTTGCTTCTTATTTATTACATCCAGGCAATTGGTTAATGAAACATTGATAAAAATTAAGATACAATTTTTACAAAACGAAATTCACTTTAAAGAAAGGCTTTCTAGAAAATAAAACTTAATGAAGTGTTTAAAATCATGTCTGACATGTCATGTCTCCGGATATACTGCGCATCTCATGATGCATCATGCTGTTAACTTTTCATAATCAAATAGATGAATTTAAAATATAACATAGGACTATTTAAACATAAATATGAAACTATGTTTTCTTTAATGGCTACCAACACATAGCCTATACAACAGTCACTTTACAGAGAAATTTCGCGTGTGAATTACCTGTCATATTAATTTTCATATTTTAATTATAATAACACATTTAATTGCTCTTATTTTTGTTCAAATGTTATAATAACACATTTAATTGCTTTTATTTGTGAACAAAAATAAAAGCAATTAAATGTGTTATAATTAAAATATGAAAATTAAAATGACGGGTAGTAATAGATTATGACAGAATTTTTACGACCCTGTCCGTCAAAATGACGGACAATGTTAAAGTCTAACGCAACCTCTGCACCCAACATAACGTTTCTCATTTATGCCAGAAAGTTCCACTGTCTCATTCATCAGCAGCACATTCATCCAACAGTTGTTTTTGTAAAACTTGAGGAAGACAGTAACGTTGTAGTGGAAAATGCTTTTTTTCTTCTTAAATGATCTTTTTGGAAGGAGTCTCGGTTTTCTCCTTGGCAGTGTTTTCTACAGGATTCTGGTTTCGCAGCAGAAATTGGTTCCATTTACATAATACAATACAATTAGGGCTGAACGATATTGGAAAAAACTGACAGAGAGATATTTTTGTTTTTCTGCGATATGTTTTGTGATATAAAAAAACAAAAACAGATGACTTGAATAGCTCTATTTGGAAATAATTAATAATTCTAGGATGATTGGGGTGATGTTGTAGGTGAGTGAATATGCATAGAAAATAATGAACAAATTACAAATATAATAGAACAAAGATACAAATTAAATAAACAGTGCTTTATATTTTTCAGGCAAGTCTAACAGTATTCAGGTACAGAAATTAAATAATCGAATGTAAAATAACAGTGCATAGTCTTCACTGAATAAATTAAATATAATTAAGCTGTGTTTGATTAACAATCATGAACACAGAAAGCAGCAGGAATATTAGGCTGCTGTCACTTTAATACCAAATACGCGGATCCAAAATACTCAATTACACATTTTCCGGTTTTCTTTCTCAATTGTTTAGTTCACTTAAGCCATAAGCAACTGTGCTTATGAGGATACTGTTTTATGTGCATTTTGACATTTTTTTTTTTTTTTTTTTTTTACATGTATGTGTCCATTCAGGCACAAATACACATGGAAGAGAACAGCATTTGGTGTTCATGTGCACCTGTGTGGCTCTCTGTGTGTGCACATAAAACAGCCGCATGTTCAGAATAGAGTTCTCATTCACGTCTTTGTGCGCTAAAATGGTTTAAAATCGCTTGTATGTTAAAACTGACAAGACCTAAAACACGTTCAATGATAAACTTTCATTGTATGATTGTCAAACTTTCCAATTAATCCTAGAATCACGTGCGTTTTGAACAGCGGCATCTGGTCCGTACGGATTAACAATCCCAATACTTGACATTGCATATCCTGCGATGTGACTATTGCGGATGCACACATCACAATTTAAATGCTAAAACGATATATTGTGCAGCCCATAATGTAATATAAGACAGTTAACAGATTTTATTACACTGACTTTAAAGGTAGTGTAGGTTATTTTCTGAGAAGCTAGCGATAGCGATCTAGCTTTGAAAGTATAAGATCCCACAGTCCCTTTAGAGCGTCTCCAAAACACATGGATGCGTAAAGCAGTGAGCAAAAGCGTAATGAGAGACGGCGTTAAACAACCTCATGTCTCAAAGAACATAACATTATATTAATAATAAACATAAACAACTTTAAAGAGCACTGACCTGTATTCCAGATTCATTTCGGCATCGATTGTGTTGCCATTGAAACATAAATTCAAGGCATGAACCGCTCTGAGTATAACATCACGGGGTTCCATCTCTTACAAATTATGGTATTTATGGCGTGAATACAGCATTAGCTCACTGTTTTGGTTCAGGAGGAGCTGTAAAATGTGGCTGCTGTTTTGGTCGCGGTGTTCATGGCCGGCCTCTGTTTTAACCCTGTACAGCATGAAACGCCCTGATGACGTATGTCTGAACGAACAAGGTGTGCGAGGGTATGTGAAAACATACGTTGACAGGCAGGTAGGACATCCTATCCAAGGGATATGGTTGGACAAACAATTGATGGTCCTACACCATCCACAGATGATATAAATATAATAGCTGGGCAAGAATGCTATTTGAGTGATGTAAACATTCCTGTAAAATTTGCCTAAAAGGCAAAACCATTTGGAGTATATGCATGGTTTTGGTATCGTTGGAAAGGTATGTGTACCACAGGCAGTACAGTGGAATGCCAACAGGTTAATAATAAAATTAAAATAAATATCTTATCCTCCATAACACAGTCACTGTTAAGATATCATACAATCTGTAAACTCTTATTTGTATTCCAAAGAGCTCTGTTATCAGCTCCGCAGTGGAAAATAAAAGCACATCCATATTGGGCTGGGCTGGATCAGCACGGAAATGTATGGTAGAAAAGCAGCTTTTTATTCATGAATCAGGCTATAGAAGTTTGGTTGTATAACAGTTTTTGTGTGTAGCCAAAAACAACCCCATAGCAGGTCCAGTTATCGTCTGTGCATACACCACCCAATATTGTAACGCATTCAATTCAATACTGCAACCTGCAAACTCAAAACTTGTGTAACGAAAGCCAGGAACACTAATGTTAACTGGAGCAAACTATGTGGATAGATCATTACCCGTGTTACACCGAAATTCTCTGTGATCGAGAGTGTTTCCTTAATTTGTATGAAGCTAACTGTGGGCTTAAAAAAAAGCTTTGTTTCAGCAATGCTTTCCAGTAGGGGTGTAACGATATATCGCAGTATGATATTTCTCAATGCAAAAATGTTACAATATGTATCGCAGAGTGATGACGGCAGTCTAAGTTTATTGGTTGAGCTGCAACATACTCTGCAACATGGAGATAGCAGTGAGAGACGCCGGGTTGTCACCGCATATTAAGGGTGTGTCTCAATCAGCTCTCTAGTTCAGTAAGTGTTTCCCGCACACATCAAATCTTGCAAGCAGGTTTAAACGTTTTTCGTGTCAGTCTCTTGCTTGGTCGTGGCTTTTTTGCAGCTTTGAAACTTTGCTGAAACTTCCTGATCCTCTTGGAGAGCTCAGTTCATGGTTGCATAGCAACGACCGACGCCACGGGAGCGCAAGCGCTGTGGAAAGAAGGAGAAGTGGTGCGGCCGCGCCTTCCATGCATTTTTAGATGCAATATGTGAACGTCCCTTAGGATTCTTAAAAAAAAAAATTCAGTGACAGACAGACCTATTCAGTTGTTCAATTTAAAGGAACATTCCACTTTTTTTGAAAATAGGCTCATTTTCCAACTCCCCTAGAGTTAAACAGTTGAGTTTTACCGTTTTCGAATCCATTCAGCCGATTTCCGGTTCTGGCGGTACCACTTTTAGCATAGCTTAGCATAGTTCATTGAATCTGATTAGACCGTTAGCATCGCGCTTAAAATGACCAAAGAGTTTTGATATTTTTCCTATTTAAAACTTGACTCTTCTGTAGTTAAATCGTGTACTAAGACCGACGGAAAATAAAAAGTTGTGATTTTCTAGGCTGATATGGCTAGGAACTATACTCTCATTCAGGCGTAATAATCAAGGAACTTTGCTGCCGTATCATGGCTGCAGCAGTGCAATGATATTACGCATATCGTGACCTGAGCGTATCGTTACACCCCTACTTTCAATTCTTGAGTGCATCAGGAAAACATCTTCTAAAAGCCTCACAATGCCATTTTGGACAGAAAAACTGATTTATAAACGTGCTCTGAGATGCCTGAGGTCAAAGTTGATGTGTTTTCACATCATTTCACATCAAACATTGATCAAACAGCACATTGTCATGGCATAATACAGTCCTCAGAGGAGGTTGTGTGGGTGATAATGAGTAGAGCGTGGATGCGCTGTTGTCAAAGGATATCAGAAATTTGAAACTGCGCCACAACAAATCTGATCGGGGAATGCAGACCTCTAACATGCATTTCAGGCTGCTGCTTCGCTTGAACTGAGGCGCTACAGTGATCTGTCACGCCACATTAAAAAGTGAAAAACGGTATTTATTATTTGAAATTCGTAATAAAATTGACTAACTGAGACTTTGTTTCATATTAAGAACAAAGCAGAAATATTATTGCAATTAATGGATGGGAGGCACGTTACAAAATAATAGTAAAGTTTTGTTCACACATCTGAAAATGGTATAGACTAAGAGTACGTTTACAAAACAATGATGTACTAAAAACAGAAAAGTTTTCTTTTGCATTTTTCATGTACAGATGAAAGCACTGTCAAACTGATCTCCATTCACTTGGATCTGCGAAAACATGTATAAACTCTATATTCTGCTGCCAGGCCAGTAGTTGGCAATGTCACTTTGTAAAGAAACACTACGTTCATCATCTCTGAAACACACACATTGGTCATGTTTGTTTGTGTGTTGTTAATCTAATGTTCTTGTGAAGCGATGTAACCATACACTACTTCCAAAGAACAACATGCTCAGCGACGTTGATAAACACTACAACTGCTGGCCTCACCATCAAAACACTGCAGTCAACATTTGGTTACACATGAAAAAAAAAAAAAACAAGCAGGTGTTCAGACAGTAATGGGACTGACAATGACAGCGTGTGTGTGTGTATGTGTGTTTTGCTCCGAGAGTGAACAGGTGCTACGGAGCCATTAGTATATGCATGTGTGTGATTTAGGGTTGTGTAGTAACAGGTGTTGCTGAGAGTTTGTTCGACTTTACGGCACTGCCAAACTGCAGACTAATCCTAATCACAGCTCTAATTCAGCAATCACACACAAACATGGCAAAAAACACCAGCACAATTGCTTTCATTTGCCAAAAGGCAACAAAACAACAGTTTATATAGTGTGCTACATGAACAACACACAAACACAGAGAGAAATCAATTACCGGGTATTTGTCAAATGCACATCGTGACGGCTCTGCTGTGTCCTCCCCTGCACTCGATGAGCTGTATTCACTCGAAATCCTCTGCTGAACAAAACCTGCCGTAAGAAGGATAAAGAAAAGGAGAGAGAGAGAGAGAGAGAGAGAGAGGGAGAGAGAAGATGTTACCAAACTGAACACTTTTTATCTTATGACTAGAGGAGTTTTAAGCGACAAATAATACAGTTGCAGCGTTTAGCCTATATGGAGTTTTTTCAAATACAGTAAGGGGTTGACTTTTACATAGAAGCGTTTAATTGTTTTTTGTTTGTTTGTTTGTTTGTCTGTTCTCATTTGGAGGTCATAAAACTATTTAGAAATTTTTTTAGCATGGCTTTGTTTGTTACATTACTTTTCAAGTGCCCCTTTAGTACAAATTTTATATTTTTACCCCCACCCCCCAAGTTGAAAATCTATTAAATACAAAGAATATTAATAAATTACACATTTAAAACTATGATGCTCTAAACAAAGAATTAAATGAACTTTAACAAATTCTGTGTTTATTGTGCAAAAATGATCAATTTGTGACATCATTTCCACAACACTGCAATCTGAAAAATTAAAAGCTAATGCAAAATATTTTTCAAAATATAACAGTAAATAAATAATGCTAAAATGATATTGTTTGCAACATTGAAGACCTTGAGATGAAATATGAAAACTGAAGAACTTTGAGATGTGTGATGAAAAAGTAAAATCAAGGTAAATATCACTGAATGTGAGCAGGATATTTTATTTAAAGGGATAGTTCAACCAAAATTGAAAATTTGTCATTTACTCACATGTCGTTCCAAAACTGACCGACTTTCTTCTGCGAAACACAAGAGAATCTATTTTGAAGAATGTTGGTAACCAAACAGTGAATTCTTCCACAGCATGGAGGGTGAGTAAATACATTTTCAGTTGAGGGATTGGGTGAACTATCCCTTTAATTGAGTAGGCTATATTTAGGATCAATAAAATCTGCCATAGCAAGACACAGGACTCAGTTTTTTTTTTTGTTTGTTTTTTTGGTAACCACAAAATGAATGGTGATGTGGGATGTGGTGGAAATGACTTTTGTTAGACAGAATTTTCCTGTTATGAATGTATACTATAAACATCATCTGTGGACAAAATAATTAAACTGGTCATTTAAAGTGTGAAAGAGGCCATATAAGAAAAACTGTATAAGACAGACAAACCTAAGAGACAAACTGTGTATCAATGAGAAATTCACTAGGTGGTGCTGTACATACGGTAAAGAGGACTAAAAACAACAGAAGCTGCTTGTGTTTGAGGAAATGGGCTGCGGCTGAAGTTTCAGAGAGGTCAGTGTGGGGTCATTAGAGAGGATTGTTTAGGACACTACAGACACCAGACACCACCCACCACATCGCACTGTGGGACAGGCCAGGTGCAAAGCAAGACGTCAAGCTTTTTTTCCCTCACATACATGAAAATAAGCTTTAAAAACATCACATGGCTCAAGCCAGCAAAACATTTACTGCATATTAAGGAGAACAAGCTTCCTCAGTCTATAGACTGAAGGCTGAACTGAAGCCATTCGCTCTGGCATGTCACAAACACGCAAAAATGTGACACGCTTAAACGGTTTAGAGTGGTAACCCACTGATATCAAAGAAATAACCCAAACACCATGTCACCAGGCTAGTAATTGTGAAAGCGATCAAAAAACCTACATATTTAAACATGTTCTTACTGGATTGTCAACGAGATCATAAGTCATGCGATAAATGCAAAAAAATGTATGACTCAGAATTTCCACAGAAAATAAATACTCAATTCTCAACATATGTAGCTATAGCTTTTGTTTCCATGATGTTACCATGGCAATAAGAGGATGACTCCACAGTAAGAAAAATGCTAAGGCACCCAAACTGCTTCATAAACAGACCCACACGAAACCTTCGCCCACAGACCACTGCAGACTTCAAACCACAAATATATGAAATTCCACATATCTCTAACCACTTGCATGCATTTAAAAAAAAAAAAAAAAAAAAAAAAAATAATAAATGCTTTTATTTTGAACTTTCTATTCAAAGAATAAAA
Organism: Chanodichthys erythropterus; assembly: GCF_024489055.1. Classification (NCBI taxonomy): domain Eukaryota; kingdom Metazoa; phylum Chordata; class Actinopteri; order Cypriniformes; family Xenocyprididae; genus Chanodichthys; species Chanodichthys erythropterus. The sequence goes on along the minus strand of NC_090224.1, from coordinate 32,969,632 downwards.
AGCATCACTGTTTTCACAAAAATATTAAAGCAGTTTTCAACATATAATAATCAAACTGATAATAATCAGAAAGGTTTCTTGAGCAGAAAATCAGCATACTAGAATGATTTCTGAAGAATCAGAATGATACACAGCTCTCTGCCAGTGTTTAAGGATTTTGTCACTAAATTTAGTGACTTCCTCGCCCCTTTTGAGACTTTTTTTTCAAAAGTTTAGGGACAAATCTAGCAACTTCTTGGACAAACCTTAGATTCTTATTTTGCCCACTGATCTCTATTCATATTTATATAGGTAGATCAATGAATTTGACATTTAGCCTCCAGTTTAAGCTACTTTCAATTGAAAGCAGTTGGCAACGCTGCTCTCTGCTTGCAGTGTGTCAGTCACGCTCGTCAGGAAAGTGAGTGAAAAACAAGCAAACACACATTTTTATCAAATCATACATCATTAATAGAGGTTCACTTCTGAGAGTTAGTACGATTGCATCCATATCAGCAGCAAACCATACCGGAGTTCACATGATCCGTACTTCAGACTAGGGCTGGACGATATGGCCAAAATTTATATCACGATATAATTCTTAATTTCGGTCGATACGATATAATTCCGATATCGATATGAACTATATAATAGCGCCCAAAAAAATTGCCAAGAACGGCCACAACGTCTGAAAAATGAATTTGCCAAATCTATGAAATCTCTTCCTATAAAACTATATAATATTTAAGAAATAAAACAGTACAAATAAATTTGTTCAGCTTTTATTTGTATGTAACCTTCATACAAACATAAAAAATAAACATAAGACTCACTCACTTTTGTAATATTAATATCTTTAACATTAAATTATAATGTAGGCTGATTTTATTATCCTTAATATAGATTAAAACAAAAGTGCTTCAGCCAAGACAAAGATTGTGAACAGTAAAAACAGAAAAAAACAGTGAGAAACAACAAAAACACATTGCTGGGGCAGGAACTTTGTTGAGTGTTGATGACACTAGGGGTGCAATGGTTCAAATTGCTCATGGTTCGGTTCGTATCACGGTTTTAGGGTCACGGTTTTGGTACAGTTCCGAACCGTACCGAAACTGTGACCCTAAAAATAAGACTACTGTCAAATAAAAATAAAGAAAATAAGAACAAACGATCAAACTACAAGCAAATAAGTACATCAAAAATAAGTACAATAAAGCAAATATTCAAATAAAATAAACAGTGCTTTTCAGGTTTTCAGGTATCTAACAGCAGTTTTCAGGTACAGAATGGATAAAGTAATCAAATATAAAATAACACTGCATATCTTTACTGTATAAAATAAATAAAGATGAATCATTATTGAAGTTACAAAAACTATTCAGTCAAGAGCAGTGAGTGATTTCTTTGTTATTTGTTGTTTGATTTAACATTAAAAACAGGCAGCAGGAATATTTTTTTCCCTTTAAGACATGCACGATCCAGTAGCTACATATGTTACACATGCGATGTCTTTCTCGACTGTTATACGTTCACTTAAGACATAACCGACTATGTTTGCTAGGATACTCGCCAAGACGGGCATGTTGACTTAATTTTTGTATGAATTTGTCCGCCGAAGCGCAAGACTTGAAAGAGAAGTCAGTATTTGCGCGCTGACTGAAATAAGCGTGTGCGCGCGTCGGATGAGCGCACACAAATCTTCTCACAGCGCGTGCGAGTTCTCTTTCGCGTCTTGTTCTTGAAGGTTTAAGAGCATTAGAGCATACGGCAACGGCACTAGCTGTTAACAGTTTACAAAGAGTGACTGTTTTTTGATTATCGTTGTTGTAACGTTTTGCGCATCCATCGACTGAAACATTATCTGAACTCTGTCTGTTTTCCATGTTGCTATTTTAAACAAACCATATTAACGCTGAGCACTGGCTGATGGCTGCGTGTCTCTGTGGTGTACGTCATCACGCCAATCGCGTTCTGCTCTTTCTAACGGCTGCGCCTCAAGTAAGTGAGAAATGTTGTAATGTATATATCGAAATACCGGAAATGTGTTTAAAAATCATATCACCGTTATCGAAAAAAATTATATCGCGATATATATTGATATTGAATTATTGTCCAGCCCTACTTCAGACCACCCTTTTTAAACGGACTCGGGTACGGTTCGCGGGTGTTCATTATCCAAACGAGCCAAACTCTGACGTCAATCGAACCCCAGTGCGCACCAAAAGTGCTAGTGTGAAAGCACCCTTACTCATCCTCAGGCCATCCAAGATGCAGGTGATTTTTTTTTTCCCTTCATTTGAACAGTAAAGAAGATTTTTAGCTGAAACCCTAGTCCTTGGTGATTCATATAATGCAAGTCAATGGCTACTGAACCATCACTTCGGCAGCGCTTCCGGGTTCTAACACTCTATCTTATACCACAAGAAAACAACAAATGGTGCTAATATACACACACGATGTGGTGTAATACTACAAAAAAATATATAATTATAACCTTTATCTCCATACCAAAATTCCAGATGGCCAGACAATGATTCATCTTTTATAAATCGTTAAAATATTAATGTCTGTGACACTGTGAGCACGGAGACTGTTGTGTAGACTGTAAGTATTTAAAATGTTTAACTTTTTAAAATGCTTGATGTTGAAATGAATAAATAGCACTCATAAACGGCCATCGATGGCATTCTCAAGTGAAACGGGTCGAGGCTTGGACCCGGAAACGGCGTTCCTTATGTCACGACTTAACAAGCGGATAGTTTTTTTTTTTTTTTTTGGCTCTCAAAGTGACGGAAGCTGTTGACTTATATGAATCACCAAGGACCACATTTTCAGCTAAAAATCTTATCTACTGTTCAAATGAAGAAAAAAAAAAGAGTCACCTAAATCTAAAATGGCTTGAGGGTGAATAAATTAACAGCAAATGTTCATTTTTGGGTGAACTTTAACACTTTCGTGTGGATCTTTAATCCACATAATAGCCTCCAAGCACTATGCAAATTCGACTGATAAATATAGTGGGATTTTCTGCATCTATGGTTTAAAAATACAAAATATGTCCCCAACTCACTGATTTTACCATGTTTATATCAATTTTAAGAGGAAATCTGTGGAATCAGCACAGAGCAATTTGCAACATTTTTTGCATTTCCCGATCTGAAACATTCTGCAGTTTGGTTTGAAACATGGTAAAAAAATGTCTCAAGGTCAACTGAAAGTACAATACTAGTATTAGTAGCTGACAGCCTAATCAAATTTTGTGAAAATATTTGATAAACACAAGGAGCAGGGGAGAATAATAATAAGTGACAGGTGAATCTACAGAGCTTTCTGCAGACACCCTGTCTGTTTATGATATAATCTTTTTTGATCCATCTGCGGACGGTTGAACACCAGTGTAAAACTGCAGATAAAGACCATAAATGTACAGGCCGTTGTGGTTTAATGACTGACGGTAAAGATTGTGGATGTTCATAACCACTGCACACGTCAGAAGGGCAACATCACCTTCACAAGTGCAAGGGAATGTCGGGTTGAGTGTTTGCGTGGTGAGCCTGATGGTGTGATGGGAATGATTAATGTGTGAGATCTCGGAAGGTTGTTGAAAGAGATCGTGGAAAGACGCTCAGAGGCTTGGAGGAGGCTGAATGAAAGGCGGAATAGAGCGAGGGACAGATCCGGATGAGAAAGAGCGTGGGAGGTGTCGCTGTCTTGTTTCAACCTGCCAGGGAAACGGTGTAACAGAACAACTCAGATTTTCCCACCTTCATTTACATGTGTTCCCTCTCATCGTGTCCCATAAAACATGTTCATTAAGCTTTCATTTCCCCATAGCTTTTGCTTTGTTTTTGTGCGTGTGTGTGTGTTAGGGGTGGGAAATCAATTTACATATGAATGAATCACGATTCTATCTTCTACCGATTCAAAAATCGATTTTCGAAATGTTTGTTAATACCGTGATGTTGTCGGAACAAATGAAGCGGCAGTCAACCGCGAAAGCAGTGCATCACCCGGTTCAAAGAGCGCACAGGCTTGAAACGGCGGAAGTTTTATGAATGAAACAGTTTCTGTATATCTTAAACAGAATAAATAATGTATAGTTACCAGCATTAAACTTTTCTTGCAATCTTTCAGCCTCTTATGTGTGTGTACTAGGCATGTGACGGTATCAAATTTTAATGTTGCAATTAATTATCACGGTATACGGTATTATCACGATATTAAAATAAGTTGCAAAACCATTTTTGTCATAGTTTAACAGGTTTAAGAACTCTTTTTGTAATAAAACAAAACAACTCTGACTGAAATATTCAAACGAAAAAGAATCAGGTTATAAAGAACAACAGATAACACTTTACTCTATTTAATGCATTAACTAAGATTGAGCAATAGCTACATTTGTTACAGAAAGTGTTATTTTTTGTTAATGTTAGTTTAGAAACACAACTGATCATTGTTAGTTTTATCTCAGGTCCATTAAATAAGTTATTTTGATTTTAGTAATATTATTGAACGGTAACTAAGAAATTAACATTAATTAATTATAATTAATTCTTTATAAGTATTTTTATTGTCAGTTTAGTGATAATGAATTAACATGTTAACTAATGAAGCTGTATGTTTTCAAAGTTTTACTGAACAATAACAAATAATCAGAACATTTCTAATCATTAGGGCATGTTGTAGTCCTGATTAAAATATAAAAATGTTTAGGTTTGAAAATGAAATCCTTTTAAGTCTTTTTTAAGTATTCAGTATTTGGTGCTGTGATGAACAACACTGAAATTACAAAAAAATGAATGGCTGTTTGAAGCATTTTAAAAACTTCACCAGCGTAGTTACTTTGTTTGCACGGTTTCCGTGGTAACCGCTGCACTCCGCTGTTCCATCAGCGCCCTCTGCTGTCAGAGAGTAAACGCGCACTTTCATTCAGCGCGTCTCCTTCACTGGTTCTGCCATGTGCTTGGGATTGTTTACATCTGAGCGTGTGTCCTTTTGACGCAGAATACAGTGGTGTTGTGCATTTTATACGATTGATGGGTAAAAGTATTCTTAATTGCCTTATAAAAAATTTTATAATTGGTAATAAATTATTATTTACGCTATTCTGAAGTGCCGACGATTACAATATCGTGCATATTCATTATCGCTATTTATCGCATTACCGAATATCGGAACAAGTCTAGTGTGTACAGGTACTTTTTACACACAAGAAGCGCATTCCCATAGTAATGACCAATGCCTGCTTGTAAAAGTGAATTAACATCCTGTATCAGAGGCTTAATCACTAAATATTGAGAATTCAACAGCACGTATTTTATTTTCTAACTCCAAGTGAGATTCCCACTCCTAGTGTGTGTTAGACGTGTGTAAAACTTTATTTGCACAAACCTGCTGTGGCGAATGTGTGAAGTAACTTGTAGCAAACTTCAGCAAATAGAGATCACGATTCTCACGATTCTGAACAGACAACTAAACAAAATAGTTCGAATCCATTTTTCAATTTACCAGAGGTTGACAAAATGTTAATTGCTGCAGTCTATTTAAAATGTTTAAAGCTGCAGTCCGTAACTTTTTTTGGTTAATCATTTTTTGAGCAAGTACATATCCAGCCAGTGTTCAAAACCATCTCATTATCTTGTCTCGATTCACAACGGTAAGCTTGTAATAATGTTTTATAATAAGAGCGACCTGGTGGATTTCCGTGGGAAATCTGAGTATGCAGCACTTTGCGTCATTACGTCACGTCTGTAAACAGAAAAAAGGAGTCCAGGCTAGTCGGCTTTATCATGTGAGGATGCTGCTTGTAGCGGATCATTTATAGCCTGTTCTCACAGCAGCTGAATTAATTAAATGTATCATTTTGATGGCAGATTATAATCCAGAAAGGTTCAAATGACAGTCATCAATGACAACTGGAGATTTACCCATAGTCAAAAAGCAAAAGACTTCAGACTGTGGAGTGGCTACAGAAATTGAAAAGTAAATTTACAATTTACTTCAAAATATTGTTTTAGTCAATGACATCCACACTTGTTTCTTAGTAGGTGTAATTTGAAGGGGCGTGAGTCTCGAATTAAATTAAAAGAAAAAGTTTCGGTTGTGAACAACTTGAGTTTTTAGCAAATCAGGCGAGTGAATGATTCACTGACTAGCAGAATGGGTCACTAAACAAATCAGTGAAACCAAAAACATCACTAAGGCCCTGTATACACCTGGTATTATGATGCGTTTGGGTCGATTGGATCACAAGTAGACTAGGAAGACACATTTCCGTTTACACCTGGTCAAATCTGGTTGAATGTGTTTTCCACTACCTCTGGAAGTGTTTGAAAGTGGACAAACTTTTTTTAGACCCTGTTTACACCTGTATTTAATGTTGTCCACTTGTAATCCAATCCACCAAAGCGCATCTTAATACTAGGTGTAAACGGTGCCTAAAAATAACATCACTAATATCCACATTTGCAAATCAGGGCTGTCAGGTCCTGTAATAGACATGTTGTCCATCACTGAGAGAACATATTTTGTGTGAGCATAGCTTATGTTTCTGTAAGGAAATTGAAGCTATTTAACTCTTATACAATGTGTGTATGGTCATATTTGTTAACCCTCTTTTTCCACTTATTTTCATGAACACACACACACAAACTTTGCTCTGGGGCCCCTCTGAGCCCCGTTCATCCATATTTCATTTGACATTCAGAAGGAGAAAAAAAACACCCTATGGAATAAGCCTTGAGGGAGACGATAAGAGGAGACCGTTAAAATGGAAAATATGATCTTTTGTGGTGCAGTAAGAATGAATAAGAACAAGAGTGTTACTGTACCGTCTGTCTGTAACAATAATAACAATATATTCATGCAAGCACGTATCCAAGAGAGAACAATGGCAGCTCCACATCAACACATGGAAATATCAACATACTGTAACTAAAAAAAAACAGACACAGAGTCTACACTGGAAGCGAGTCGCGTCATGACACGACAAAAGTTCATAGATAATAAATAAAGCTGTCCCTCTTACTATGTAGGGCTCTATGAAATTATTTTTTTCCATTTTAATTTTTCTAAACTCTGTATTAATGATTAAATTAAACGAGTAATCAAAAAGCTTGTCTAAATAATTGAAATCACAAAACGTATACAATTTAACAACAATTTATTAAAAGTTTAACAAAAATTTAATTTTTAGGGCCCAATGAAATTTTTTTTTCTTCTCAAATTCTGTTTTATTTTTCCCAAATTCTGTTTTCTATTTAAATTTCCATTTATTCTATTTAAATTTTTTTAATTAAATTTTAATAATCAAAAAGCATGTCTAATCAAATTAATTCTTAGGATCTTTAACAACATAATTTACTGAATTTCTTACAATGATAGGGAAAATCTTTGTTGTGTGATTTAATTAATGCACAATGCATGAACAATTTAACTAATCTTTTAAAATTTAAATAAATTTAAATTAAACAATTCATTTGGCAAACAGAGTGCTGCACAACAAGAGTTTTACTGCTGAAATTAAAACAAGCAAGAAAAAATGTGTGATTATTGCTCATCATGGAAATAAATCATAGGTCCCAACTATGTGAGCCATTGTGTAGGTGTAAATGTCCCACCGCTAGGATTCACTCGCCTCCATCCCACTAGAAGAAAAAGTGAATGCGTAGGTGGAAATCCCTGGTTTTTCTTCAGAGTTGCTGAGTTGTTCGTACACTAGCTTCCAAGGTTCATGACCCTGTCAGCTCCCGCTACGACTGCACAGTTTACATCCAACAACTGAAAAGTTGAAATTAGGACACCATTTTTGAATTTCATTTATGAAGGAAATGTCCTGAAGAAAGTCGGTAAAAAGCATTATATATTTGCACAAATCTTTTTTACGCCGGATGTGACAATTTGTGCTAACAGCTCAGATTTTGCTACCTCCCAATAAACAGTAGGTAGCACATATAGCAAATATAGTGTTGGTAGCACAATCTAATAGGTAGCATTATTCATCAGAACACCGGACTGCTTCACAAACGAGGGTCAGTCCTACGCTGGATTTGCACAAAAGATGAACATGACGGCACCTGCTAGAGTTGAATCAACTTAACTCCACAAAAACTACATAAATTTATCCACTAACCATTCAGAAACATCCTGATGCATTCTAAAAGTTGTAACTTCTTCCTGAGTCTCTCCATCAGTGTCGACTCCGGTTCGAACAATGTAAGCTGAACACCTCTACTGACAGTTTATGACATTTTGGCTGCGTGAAATACTCCAGTTTTGTTGTTGTTGTTGAAGCATGAGCCGTTAAAGCTTCACCCTCTTCTGGAAAGTGGGCCGGGAGCAGCAACTCATTTGCATTTAAAGGGACACACACAAAAACAGTGTGTTTTTGCTCACACCCAAATAGGGGCAAATTTGACAAGCTATAATAAATGATCTGTGGGGTATTTTGAGCTGAAACTTCACAGACACATTCTGGAGACACCACCGACCATCTTGTAAAAGGCGCATTATAGGGTTATTTAAACAAAACTATTGAACTATTGTAATATTTTCACAATAAAATAATCAAGTATAAAATAAAATATAAAAAAATATATATTTAAATATTTAATATAAAAATATAAAATAATTGTATTTTACAGTACAACTGTAAAATTACAATACTAATATTTATAGCCGTCTCATTTCTTCATTTTCAAATGTTAACCCATCAGCCAGGACTTTATCTAGACACATACTGGACAAAAACATCCTAACCAAACTGAGATGGAGTTTGTGTGGAGCAGCGTATACTAAAAACCTAGCCACTTTGAGTCACTGAAATTAAAATCACAGCATTTCCTATTTGATAATCACACTAATCCATTTTGCAATTTCAGTTTTATATTGATTAATTGCACCGCCCTAAATTTGTAACCCTAAATAATAAATATGTTCCACCAATAAGTAGCCAAACAGAGTAAGTGCAACAGTTAAATGGCTTTCATATCAATGCTAAGACTCTTTTGCCATAGGCGATCTCACTTAAATGTCATGCAGTTCTGTGTGATCGAGTGTGTCTTAATTTAGACAGACAGTGAGAAACATATGCCGTACCTGCATGTGCCTTGAACTGAAAGCAAATGAGAAATGTTCAGGCTTGAAAAACTGTGTATGAAATGACAATGAAATTCATGCTGCACTGATCTGAGCCAGAAGCATCTCACAGGCCTGATTATTATCAGACGGATGAGCCAAATAGTTTGTGTATGTCTGCATGCGGCTGTCTGTCTGATGGAAAGCAAACAGTGCCTGCCAGAATTCTGCTGTAAAACAGGCTTAAAGTTAAGGATGTTAGGAGAGACAGAAATAGAGCGACAGGTCCAACACCTACTGTACATAAAACACAATCCTGCCTGCAAATTTGGAGGAAAAGGAAGTTGATGTTTGTCCTGAAGAGACAGTAGCAGGTAGCTTGATTAACAGCAGATTGTGTGTGTGTGTGTGTGTGTGTGTGTGTGCATGTGTGTGTGTGAAAAGGAGGTGAGAAACACCAGCCTGTCATCACTCTAATTATCATCCAAAGAGAGAGAGAGAGAGACTATAAAAAGCCAAGGTCATGGCACACGCTATGGCAGAGTGCTGATCAGAAGCAGAGGAATTTGACAAATGGAGTCGAGCGTGATGCTGATGGCTGATGATAGGCCTGCTCTGTGTCTGCATGTGTTTGAGGATGAACAGAGCAGTCACTGCATAAAGCTGTGGAGCACACAACAGGTATGGAAAGAGGAGTATGAATCTGAACTGCAATGATAGGAAGGGGAATTTACTTATTATTTGTAAAAAAGTATTTATTTTTTATTTATTTTATAATTATTTATAGTTATTTTTATTTAGCACAAAGTCCTAAAACTATTTCATCATTTTAATGTAGTGTAACATAACATATACTACTGTTCAAAAGTTTGGGGTCAGTAAGATTGTTTTTTTTTTTTTCAAGAGAAACTACTACTGCATTCCGTCGATCAAAAGCGACAGTAAAGAGTTTTACAATGTTACAAAAAGATTTCCATTTCAAATGTATGTTTTGCTTTACTTTCTGTTCAACAAAGTTTCAACAAAAATATTACGCAGCAAAAACTGTTTTCAACATTGATAATATTAAAGAAATGTTTCTCGAGCAGCAAATCAGCATATTAGAATGTTTTCTGAAGGATCATGTGACACTGTAGACTGGAGTAATGATGCTGAAAATTCAGCTTTGCATCACAGGAATAAATTACATTTTAAAACATATTCAAACAGAAAACAGCTATCTTAAGTTGTAATAATATTTAAGTTGTAATAATATTTTTATATGTGGGTTTATAGAAATACCCCATATGATACAAAATTATATTTTAAGTCATGTGGTAATTTATTTAATATATTATATAATAATGTATGAAATGTATTTTAAAATTGTATTAAAACCTACACTTACAGCAGTTGAATGAAGAATTACAATTCTGCATCTTGAAACTAGCTAAGCTAATCCAAACAAGTCCCTTTTAAGGCAATTCATTTCACTCGGCGGCCATCTTTGAAAGGCCGCTCGGGCACGCAAGTGCAGCTCCTTTCTCTTTGAAAGGGGAAACATCAAATTCTCCAAAGCTGTTTGCCACACTTTCAATTAAATTTCATATTTGAAAATCTGAAATCTGACAACAACTGTCTCATAAATTTTATTTCTAAATCAAATCATGACAAAAAACAGCACATACGCCAGTACTAAGTGTGCGTTTGACTGTTACTATAGGAACCTGAGCTCTAACGTCCACTGAAGTGACGCAATGACTTCAATCGGTGATTGGCTCTTTTTTAGGACACGGGACTTATTCTGCCATATTGCGTGTTGCATTTTCTCCAATTCATATACAAAAAATTCCATTCATACATTTTTTGTATACTGTAAAGTTACACTATACAATAAGTATAATGACTTATTGATCATATCATTTTTTACAGTGTTCAGCATCTAGGCCAATGATGGATCAAAACCTTCCAGGTGAGGTGTTTGGGGCTCACAGCCATCTGTGGACTGCTGACTAAACAATTTCCATGTCACACGGTTAAAGAAAAGAGAAAAGATGACAGTAACCTGTGCTCAATGTCATCCTTTTCCGTGTGATTCTGTAAGGATCAATAAGCGAGCATGTGCTGGAGGTTGGCGGTGTCAGCAGTCCAGTAAGTGGGCAGCAGCAGGCGGTGTGTATGTGTGTGTGTGTGTGTGCTGATTGAAGACTCCCATGGGACAAAAGCAGCTGGCCTGAGCCCAGATCCGCTGCCTGTATGGCTTTTTTGCCCTCCCTCTCTCCACTTCCACTCCCTCGTCTAACATGCCTTCCCTGCGCCCTCTCGCATGATTTAATACACTTGCTCATTCCTGTCTCTCTATAAGCCCAATTCAGAAGCCAACAGGAAACTCCACAGGAAACAAGGGATTCTGAGAGGAAGTGGCAACTGCGGTGCTGACCGGCAGCAATAGGAAAAGGGTTATAGTAATAATGACTGACACACGGTCATGGCACACATCAGTACACATTCGCACTCTCTTAAATAAACAGCGCAGTGGCAGTAGAGGAAATGGGTGAGTTTGTTATCTTGTGTTGGTGTTTATAGTTGTGGTTTTGAGTGTTGAGCAGATCAGAGAAGTAGATGATTTGGGCATTAATCAACCAACATCAATACACCACAATTTTGAATCACCCCACAGCAAACCACATACACTCAGACTGGGACCACACACACTCTAGAGAGGAATGAGTCGGGATGGTCGACTACTCAACTAGTATATTTATTTAATTATTATAAAGAGAGGTGACTATAGTTTTTTGCACCAAGTAAGATAACATACATTTATTTTTTTATTTTTTTTGTCCATCCAGTTTTCAAACAAAAAACATTTTTGTGGTCAAAAAATGCCAGGATGATGCAATAATCCTGATATTATAATATTAATAATAATAATAATAATAATCATGTTAAAACCTCATTAAAATAATTTAAAACCTTTTAATTTCATAAAATTAATTAATGTTGTCAAAAATACAGACTTCAGTACCGAGTTGGTACTGAAATTTTAAAAATGTGATGAGACCAGCAATCCCCCTAGCATTCTGAGCGCTGTTGAGCAGATTCGTAAACGCCTATGATTGGTCACTGAGTTCACACACTCAACAGATATGTCAGTGTCTGTGGCTACAGTGATCAACGCTTCAAAAACTTGTTGTAAAAAGACATCTTTGATGCTACGACAGAAGACACCGAGCGCTTACCCCCCACTCCACTGATCTCAAAAATAAAACATAATACGGCCCGTCGTCCGCTAAATTGTTATTATTATTCTCTAGTTGTCTCATACAAATATTCCATTTCAAAAGAATGACATGATTCTAAAAAAAGCGTGCAGGCAGATTTGATGAGAGCTGGTTCAGGGCTTTCATAGTTTAATTGTGGTTTGGCTGTGCAAATTAAATGTTTTTTTTTTTTTTTTTTTTCCCAAACCGAAAAGGAAAGTGGATGGACATTGTAGTATTTTTTCTTGGAGTTTAAGGAAACGCTAGCTGTCTGATATGCAAAGAAAAGTCGCAGTTCTAGACATTCACATATCGCGTCAGATAAGCTGCCGCACTGTTTTCTCCTTCTTTCCAGAGCGCTTTCGCTCCTGTGGCGTCTGTCGTTGCTATGCAACCATGAACTGCCCTCTTCACAATGAGTAAGTTTCAGCAAAAGAATAACTGATTTCAAGTCCTTGCATTAAATCTGCTACTAGATATATTTATGAAGATGAGAAATAAAAACCCGCCCTGTACAACTATAATCAGCTGTTCGGCTGAGCTTTCGATTGGTCCTTGTCACATGCGCTTGCAGCAGTCTGAAAAGTTTAGATGTTTTCATCTCGCTGCGGCATTGGCTCGCCTGGAAAAACGAGATTGCCTAAATTTCAGTAAAAGCACTCGCGCAAGTCACGAGCGTCGATTTAAATCACCGAAATGCGTCCGATGCGACCATTAAACATTGCGATGCTCAAACAGCATCTTGGACAAATGTGGCTCAGCTGTGTGAACAGAAGCGCTGCCAGGTGTCTGGAAAGAAATAGAATAGTATAGCCTACAAATGTATTCAGGGATTGCATTTGTTCAGTACAGTGTTGTTCAGTGCAAGATTTGGATATATTTAAGCTAAAATAAAGTTGTTAAAAACTAATACTGTATGTAGGCTAACAATGATCGACACATTGCTGTTTACATTTTTTGTTAAGTATGCCTATGGCAAAAATATTTTAGTAATTCAATTTGAAGTAAATGAGAAATAATGCAAAGGAAAGTAAATTTTCAAAAATATTGCACTTTCTTATGCTTGAATATTAAAATGGCCCTCCTATGAGGTGTCAATCACAGCAACAGCCCGCAGCCAATTTGAGTTTGAGACCCCTAGCTTACACAGATACACATGGGAGCATTGGAAAGCATGCGTCTATCAGTGGATATATTAGGGATCTGAAAAATGCTAGGGGGAAATGCTGGTATCATCACATTTTTAAAATTTCAGTACCGACTTGGTACCGAAGTTGGTACTTTTGTAAACTAAAAATAATATAGAAAAAAATGTATTTATAGTATTTATTTATTTTCTACAAATTGTTTTATAAGAATACAAATAGTAATTTGTATTTGTTTTTTATTAACATTTTACCAGAGTTAATGCTACACCAAGTTTCACTTTTAATTTTCCCCACCAAATGTTTAGATGTTATAAAAATATTGTGCACTCAAGATTCCTTTCTAGAATTACTGTCACTGCTGAATTATCCACTAAATTGGTTTATAATATATATATTTTTGTCACAGATTATGATTATATATTTTGTATTCATTTGTTGTTTTTCTTTATAATGAAGTAGTGTGTATTTAGTTGATTGTTTTTAACACATAAAATAGTGATCATCAATTCCACACAAAGAGGTATAGATATTCTACAATGAAAAAAAAAAAAAAAAAAAACAGCACTGGTGTCGGTATCGGCTGATACTCAGAATATAGATGTTAGAATTGGATCGGTTATGGAAAAATGGTAAATAATACTTTACTACTCATTCAGAAAGACATCCTTCAAAGTTTATTTTATGAACCACATCTCACACCATGTCATCATGTTATTCAAACGCACACAAAGTTCCACCAGTATTTAAGGCACTAAATAATAAGCAATGTGTTTAGAAATCAATACAAGGACGTGGAAAGGAAGTCCTGACCCTCAGATTACTGTGACTGCATTACTAACTATTGATCCACTGATTTAAAGTTAAGCTTTTCGGATAGGATCACCATTGCAGCACGTCTCACTTGGCCATTAAGTGACATGTCAGAGTTCAGAGGTCATATCAATGGATCTGTTTCTGACCTTTATTGAAGCTGCATTATGCAACAGGGATGTCCAAAAGGGACAATACGGTCTCACTCTCAGAAAAGGGTTGGCATATGGACCCCAAACTGGCCTTCAGCCGAATAAACCCTCATGCTGTTCTGTAAAGCTGTCCACCAGCTGAGTATGATTAGAAGGAAATCAGTAGAGGGTTCAGATGAACACATGGTCAGGGGATTGCATGGCCTGACATGGGGGGAAAAAGCTAAATCTAGATCATTTATTGTAGCTTGTCAAATTTGTCCCTATTTGGGTGTGAGCAAAAACGCGCCATTTGTGTGTGTGTCCCTTTAAATGCAAATGAGCAACTGCTCCCGGCCCCCTTTCCAGAAGATGGATAAGCTTTAACAGCTCATGATTCGGTTTAACTCAACAAAGCTCAACTACAACAAAGCTGGAGAATTTCATGCAGCCAAAATGAGGATTGTCAGTAACGGTGTTCAGCCTTACATTGTTCAAACTGGAGTCAGACACTGATGGAGGGACTCAGGAAGAAGTTACAACTTTTAAAATGCAACTGGATGTTTCTGAATGATTAGTGGATACATTTATGTAGTTTTTGTGGAGTTGATTCAACTTATTGACTAGCATGTGTCTTTATGTTAATCGTTTGTGCAAATCCAGCGTTGAACTGAAAAAACTGAAAAACACTCTACTTCAACAACTCTTCCTCTTCTCTAAAGCAGCCCAACATGGCCTCACCCCCTTTGTTGCGTGTTCCCGGGGGTGGGGTTTATGTACATTTTGTGGTTTGTGATGTCACCAACCCGGGAAGAAGCTTGTTGTAGTCCCTACCAGCCATTTGTTGTAGTCCTTTTTTTTTTTAAGGGATAGTTCACCCAAAAATGAAAATTTGATGTTTATCTGCTTACCCCCAGTGCATCCAAGATGTAGGTGACTTTTTTTCTTCAGTCGAACGCAAATTATGATTTTTAACTGCAACCGCTGCCGTCTGCCAGTCAAATAATAGCAGTAGATGGGAACTTCAACTATAACAGTAAATAAAACTTGCTTAGACAAATCCAAATGAAACCCTGCGGCTCGTGACGACACATTAATGTCTTAAGACACGAAACGATCGGTTTGTGCGAGAAACCGAACATTATTTATATAATTTTTACCTCTAATACACCACTATGTCCAACTTCGTTCAGCTTCCTGTTAGTGAGGTCAAAAAACGCGTTGTGATGACGGAAGTGATGTCTCGCCCATATACTTCAATGAGCGCGAGACATCACTTCCGTTGTCAGAGCGCGATCCGACCTCACTAGCCGGAAGTTGAACGGAGTTGGACATAGTGGTGTATTAGAGGTAAAAAATTATATAAATACTGTTCGGTTTCTCGCACAAACCGATCGTTTCGTGTCTAAGGGTATCAATGTGTCGTCACGAGCCGCAGGGTTTAATTTAGATTTGTCTATGGAAGTTTTTTCGACTCTTATTGTTCAAGTTCCCAATCACTGCTATTATTTGACTGACAAACGGCAGCGGTTGCAGTTAAAAATCATAATTTGCGTTCGACTGAAGAAAAAAAGTCATCTACATCTTGGATGCCCTGGGGGTAAGCAGATAAACATCAAATTTTCATTTTTGGGTGAACTATCCCTTTAAGTTTTCATTTAGCCAAAACTAAAAATCATAGTTAAGTTCTTCAACAACAAGCCGCCTCTTAATACTTCAGCTCAAATCATTTTTACATATTGCCATGTTAGCATCCTTTTGGTCATGGTGAAGCAAGTCCAAACTTAATTTCCTATGACAACACGCGTCTTATTAACACTCCCTCTGTGGAACAGTATATTTATAATCAACATTAATTCCATGAGTCATCATCATATTTTCACTCCACGCCTCTTTTCTCAATCCCTCTATCACAGGAAGACGTCTGCCAGCTGGGGCGAAGATGAGACCAATCTGCACACTGGCTGCATATAAATCACATACACTTCATTCCCTTCCTTTCATTGCTCCACACACTTTCATTTGTTCTTTGACTTGCTCCCTCTCTCTCTCTCTCTCCCTCTCTCTCAAGATTATTCCAGTTGGCCCTCAGGGTTTTGAGGGAGAGACAGAGAGACATGCTAGAGCCTGAGAGACACAAAGATACACTTAACAAACACACACTCAACACAATCACAGTAACAATGCCCAGAAAAGAGCTAAAAGAAAAGAAAAGTGTCTAAAGTCTTTCTAAAAAGAAAGAAAGTGTGTCAGTTCCAAAGCCTGCCTACGTCAAGGCTGCTCTAAAAGGTTACAAACCTTCTAAAATCCAAGATGGTGTATTATACAAGAGAAATAAACTATAAATAAAAAAACTATTTCATACTTTTTAGAGTAAAACACTTGTTAGCTTAGCAACAGGTTAACATGTAACAATAGCTAACTCTATAAATTTATCATGATTTAAGTCTCATTATTTCATTAAAGATGCTCTGTGGCGCTATCAAAAAATGTATTTGTTTGAAGATCCCGACCAGTGTGACGTGTACTAATCAGATGCTAAGTGATGCCACTACACACAATAAAAAGTATCTTTACCAAAGTTAATCAGAGTTTTTTCCTAACCAAATATTATGATGGCGATGTGCAACGAGCAAACATCCCTATATTTCTGTGACATTGTGGTTGACAGCTCAGTGATTATCTCATGTACTTGTGCGTTTGAAAAATATTAAAATTATTTGAGTTTGAATATAATTTTTGCATGACTTTAACTCTTTCCTGCCAGCGTTTTTTTTTTTTTAATTCCCAACCACCGCCAACATTTTTGATCATTTTCACAAAATTTTCATGGCCCCCAGAATTTGTGTTGTATGAATATATGGACATACAATATATCAAAAGAAAGGACAGAGCCTCTGCTTTAAAAAAAAAAAAGACAGTACAGTCCTATAACTCTTCCCAGACGGGATTTAAATTTTGTCGCTGAAGACCCAAGTTTGGTTTGAAGACGAAAAATGTACAAAGCACAATGTTCTCTCATCGTTCCTGATTTCTAACACACACTTACAGCGTTCATTTGGTCTTGTGGCTGTCAGAAACAAAAGTTGCTTTCTGTATGTTTTTCCGTCGTCTCCGGTAGCATTTATATTTATTTTTATTTATATATTTATTGCGCAAGCTTATTTTGTCCATCAGATCAAAAGATCTGAAAAAGCCCATACATTTTCCCGTCCATAGACCCTCACCTCAAAGAAATCTGGACAGAAGTGGTTGAAAGTGGCATTAGCATGTTGCTAATGTACTGTTAAATGTGGTTAAAGTTACCATTGTTTCTTACTGTATTCACGGAGACAAGAGAGCCGTCACTATTTTCATTATTAAACACTTGCAGTCTGTATAATGCATAAACATAACTTCATTCTTTATAAATCTCTCCAACAGTGTAGCATTAGCCGTTAGCCATGGATGGAGCACCATCAAACTCATTCAGAATCAAATGTAAACATCCGAATAAACACTGTACTTACGCAATTAGACATGCTGCATGACGAACACTTTGTAAAGATCCATTTTGAGGGTTATATTAGCTGTGTGAACTTTGTTTATGCAGTGATAGAGTCGAGAGCTCGGGAGGGGGCGGAGAGCGCGCGATTTAAAGGGGCCGCAGTATGAATCGGCGCATTTCTAATTATGCCTCAAAATAGGCAGTTAAAAAAAATGTATTTAAAAAATGTATGGGGTATTTTTGAGCTGCAACTTCACAGACACATTCAGGGGACACCTTACACTTATATTACATCTTGTAAAAAAACGTTCAATGGCACCTTTAATACCAGGTAAAAACAGGGCCAAAATATCAATACATCTCATACCTTACACTGTCAAAAGCAACTGAAGTCAAGCATATTTTATACAATATGTGCAGACAGAAAAAGTGATCTAGAGTCTATTTTACATGAAATTGCACTTAGTGTTACATTATTGCCCTTGTTGTTCAATGAGGGTCTTCTGAAGTGAGGGGTTTCCTCAGGAAGTGTACGGTTGTGGATTTTGTCTCCACCACTTGTAACAACGTAGTTCAGTGAAGAGGAATGCAAACTCTTAGTGACCCAAATCTGTTTGCTCTCTCAGAGGTCAACAGGGCAAGGAGGGTGTGTTACAAAAAAACACACCATTACTATGCTAGATTGTTCTAGATAGTTAGGGCATCGCTAGTCTGTTCTAGGTGGTTAAAGTGCGGTCAATTAGCGATTTTTCAGTGAAATGTCATAGGCAAAAGATACATTGTCCATTGTCAATAGCATAGAGCTGCATGAAGCTCACACTGAACTCAAAATTTCAAACAAAGCAGCTTTCTGTTTGTCAGTGTAGCTGAATAAACAGAAGATTGATTAAACATGACTAATAAACACACGACTACGACAATATATGGTTTATCTGAGTTCAAGTTTTCTCTGGTATTTTCATGACAAAGTATATTTATACTTCAATGCTAATCGGCACAGCCTCTATCACTGTATAGAATACTATGAAATAATATTTTGTGTGCCTTATTCTGTGTAAGAAGCCACATCATCTCACAGAAGGATACTTTCAAACACTCAACTGATGTTATGAAGTAAGTTTGAAGTTAAAACGTTATTAAATGTTTTTTGTTGGAAAAGAGGTTCATAAATGCATATAATGTTTGGATATATGTTTGACGCGTGTTGATTTTCCAAATGCACCTCAAACTTTCAGATGGAGAAGCATTTACCACTGATCACAGTGGTTTAAAAAAAAAGCTTCAATGACAAGCTTTTTTTTAAAAAAAAAAAATTATTGCAGCCTTTGCGATTTCATAATCGCACTAAGCCAAATCTGTTTAATGCAATTTCATGTTAATTGCAATTTATCATGCAGCCATATTTATGCTAAACTTCTGAATGTGCAGATTCCTACAAGGGGTGTGCACAAATAGTTGAATATTCGAATATTTGACCTGTAATTAATATTCGAAAAATAAAAACACTATTCGAATTTTACTATGTTGCTTTGCTAGCCATAAATGCAGTGAATCCATTATAAAGCACTAAAACTTGCAGTTATAACTATATGCACCTGGTGGCGCTGTGGAGGGTGTTTAAACAAGTTTATTTTATTTGATCATCACATAATGTTGTCGTCTGCCTCACAAAATGTGGAATTACTTGGATGAAAATGATCTTACAAAATGTAATTACTTTTGATCATATGATTTAATGAAACCGGGTTATCATAATATCACCACCATAATGAGAAAGCACATGAAATCAAAACACCAGTCGAATGAGGAAAGACAGCTGTCCATCACTGCATTCACAACCGGTAAGTGCAGCTTTAAGCTTTACCCAAGTGAGCAAAGAAGATAACTTCTCTGACAGCAAAATGATTTTGAGACATATGCTTCCTTTAAGTTTCGTCGAGGTAGACATATTTACGAAGAGAAAACATAAAGTGCTGCTGTTAGAAACTTAGCACACCATTATGTATTATCGTTATCTTTGTTTCACCCGAGCATGTGGATATTATTGTTTTTCTCAACATGAACATGTGAAACAATATGAACATGATAACCATATACTGACTCAAGTGTAATATGTAAGTTTTGTACAATAACTGGCGTTGTCTGCTTTATTAGCGTTTTTCCCGTTCACGCTGCCCGAGTTTAAATGCTTTTGTTCTTTATATTTTTTGTTTGCATATATTGTTTAATGCTTTGAACTAAAAGAAACGTAAGAAATGATTACAAAATCAAAATCAAAATTTAAAAAAATAACGTCCTTCTCATTTAATGGCATTTATATAAACAAATATTCAAATATTCGTTTTTTTACGAGCCCAAATATTCGAATACAAATATTTTGGAAAAATCCCCATCCCTAATTCTTACTGGAATGACAGAGCATTTGTGATGTGACCACACCTTTACCGACCCAATTCAAATGAACCCATCATCTATTCAGTTTGAAACATCTGTGATGTACTCCATTCATTAGAGCAACCATTATATTTTCACCCTTCTATCTTTTTGTCTTTTTCCTCTCAATCTGACGGTCACAGAACAATGTTTCATTGTCTCTGTGTGTGTGCAAGTGTGTGTGTGAAGAAGAACAACAGCTGTGGCTAAACAAGCAGCTGGATCATTTCTTCACCCCATACTCCTCAGTGCTCTTCCCCTCTTCTACCTCCCCCCTTTGAGAGTACTCA
The DNA here is from genome assembly GCF_024489055.1 of Chanodichthys erythropterus. Lineage (NCBI taxonomy): Eukaryota > Metazoa > Chordata > Actinopteri > Cypriniformes > Xenocyprididae > Chanodichthys > Chanodichthys erythropterus. Next base: position 32,949,037 of record NC_090224.1, on the reverse strand, counting down.
CTCTTACGTCTTCAAACCACGTTTAAGGCAGTTGTCATGCACGTGTCACACAAAGACAGATAAAATCCCCAAAAACCAACTGCATGACAGGCTTGGACAGGATGTGTTACAGCCTCAAAACATTGATTTGAACTTCCTAAATATAGAAAAGACATTGTTCTCTGCCTGCATGTGCATGTTCACAGCCCGTCCACTCCCAGATAGGACAAAGACTTGCTCAAAGCATTTGATTCTCTCAGCAGGACAGATAATGGGTAACCCCGGGTCCACCCCACACCCCTCCAGTGAGAGTGTGTGCGCGTGTTTGACTTGTTTGGGCAGATGCCTGAGGCGCTGAGCGACGTGTCCAGGCAGAAGCCAAGTAAAAGCCCAAGAGGAACAACCGGAAAACGCCTGACAGCAAAACACAGTGGACATGAAAGGCTATTGTGAGGTGAAGAAGATAAAGAAGAGAAAGACGGATACAAGACATTTCCCATCTTCCTATCGCTTTGGGACCGATGGAGGATGTGAAGTTGTTAATGACGCATAAAATCAGATTCAACAAGGGACAGAAAGACAGTGGGAGACTTTTTTTTTTTTTTTTTTTTTTTTTTACACCTTTTCCAAAATACAGATGGAAAGCAGCACACAGGCTTTGTGTCCAAATATACCTACTTCCCTACTATACAGTAGGTCAAAACAGTGAGTGAAAGGGAGTAGTATGTCCGATTTTTTTAAAGCTAATTCACACTGCACTGACAGACACCGACCAATGGCAATAGTCACCAGATTACAGTACGTCACTTCTCAGACAATTCCAAGACCCAAGAAATGGCAATTCAATATGTGCACTTGATGAAAACAAGCGGCGAGAAGAAATAATGCAATGATCGGGGAAAAAAAAAAAAACAACAAACGTGTAATTTGCCAGTTGTGAATTGGCCTATAACAAGTTCTCAAGCCAGGCCCTTGAGGTCCACTTTCCTGCAGAGTTTTGCTCCGACTCTAATCAAACACACTTGCACAAGATAATTAAGGTCTTCAAGTTTTCATTTTGATCAAGGTTGGAACTAAACTCTACAGGAGAGTGGACCTCGAGGGCCAGAGTTGAGAACCACTGGCCTACAGTATTCATAAACGGTAGGCGAAAAGTATAAGGATCACCTACTACTTCCACAGAGTTTCTGAAGTGCAAATCCAAATACTATACCATGTGGCCACTGGAAAGGATTTGTGAATGGCAATGAATTGCTGGCAGATCACATGAAAATGACAACATGGTGAATTGGGTCCCACTTTATATTAGGTGGCCTTAGCTACTTAAATTAATAATTTGATACAATGCACTAACTGTGTACATATGTTTTTACATCGTACTTATACTTAAGAAAAAAAATACACAGGATTTTATTGTTCAAAATACTGACGATTTAGTGTTACTGTGACAAGCAGAGTGGCGCGAGTGTTAACTGAATGTCACCCGCACAGGATTACATTCATACTACATGCAATCATATAGAACATACTTTTTTAAAAGTCGCAGAGTTCGTTCCTCATCAAAAGTAGTAGCCACTCAGAGAACTTGCAATTTCACACACACATAGGCTCTCTCTCAAATTGCATTACCAACAAAAATAGTAAGCGTAGTAGTAATTGTAAGTAATTCGAATTAGTGCATCTTAAATCAGAAATTGATGAGAACTAATTAAAAACAGTAGGAATATGCATTTTCAAAATCAACTTGTCAATGAATGATGACTTGGTCTTAAGAAAGCCCTGAATAATTTGACTCGTCACCAGATCTTGATAACAGGTCTCTTATGGTTAAAAAAAAAAAAAAAAATTTAGGTGGACAACAACAATAGAATAGAACGCGGTTCTTGTGATGCATCAACCTTTATTTTATGTTGTGGGTCAATTGGACACATTCTAATTTTGAGTTGTCAGAAATTCTGTTTAACCAGTGGTTCTTGAAATGTTGTGACTTTCTCATTAAGGTTATGAACATGTCTGCAAAGTTTCGACTAGGGATGGGCATTCGATTAAATTTTCTTAGTCGATCGTCGGAAGAATTAATGATCGACTATCGATTAATCATTAATATTTTTATAATACAATTAATTATTTAACTTTTATAATTCATGTGTAATTATAATGCAATGAATACAATGAATACAAAAACACAGCGTGTTTTTCCTCGTTGAGACCTTTATTACAAGATCAACTTGTGGCAGACAGTTAAACTATATTCAGTTAGGCAAACCAAACATATGCGCGTGCATATGCGGTGCTCTAAAGCAGTGGAACCTGCAGCTGCGAGCCGGCGTTTCTAAACAGAGACCTCATTTGTTCCAAAATAATAATAATAAAAAAGAATCATGTTAAACAATAACTTAAAAAACATAATAATACTTAGATCTGACAGGTTTTGTCAAAATGTAACTCAAAACTATCCAAGCCAGAAGAAAGAGCCAGATATTAGCCTTCCTAACAATTAGGCTAACTTAACAAATTAGGCTACTTAAAGCCTCGTGAAAAATAACTAACTTTAGTAACTCGCATACAACTTCTGCACCAGTCTACTGATTTTTGTTGAGAAATATAAGCATGTTGACATGATCTTGGGTCAGACGCGACCACAACCTGGTGACCGGAACGTTGCCGGGATGCACAGGTACCTGCGCGCTAACTTGGCCAGCCCGGGGAACCTTATTCCGTTCACTTTACCAGTCTGTAGGTGTGCAATTCAGGGGTGGGGGATTCTCCCTCAGAATCAAAACGGAAGATCACAGATAACCGAGTATGGTGTCAAATATTGCACCCTGGTGGTAAAATGTTTAATTGCTGCCACACAGTGAAATTCATTTAATTGCTTTAAGACTCACACTACGCAATGCAAAAAATGCATTATTCGATAACAAATTAACGTGATCGACGAAATTCTTAACGATCAATTATCGATCGTCGATTAATCATGCCCATCCCTAGTTTCGACACTGATGTGGAATGTGCATGGTATAAAGTTGCATTTTGTGATAGTACATGCTGAAAAGTACGTACTTTCCCAGCAAAGTACATACTTTTAGTAGGTAGTGTATGTGAATTAAGATGCAATCAGTATCTTAATACAAAACTTATAGTGACGTGAGGTCTGTAGAGAGGATGTGAATGTTATGAGGAACATGGAGGAAATTTTGAGTTCTGAGACCTTACATAGGGCGTTACCCACAATCCTGTGTTGCAAACCTGTGTGTGTGTGTGTGTGTGTGTGTGTGTGTGTGTGTGTGTGTGTGTGTGTGTGTGTGTGTGTGTGTGTGTGTGTGTGTGTGTGTGTGTGTGTGTGTGTGTGTGTGTGTGTGTGTGTGTGTGTGTGTGTGTGCGTGTGTTCTGGCAGTAAACTGAGGTGGCCTAATGAACTGCACATTTCTCTCATGGCAATGTGTGAAGAACCCAACACTGAAGACTAATCTCTCTCTCTCACATACACACACACACACACACACACACACACACACACACACACACACACACACACACACACACACACACACACACACACACACAGAGAGCGAGAGAGAGCTGTTGATTGTATTAAGCGCAGTGGACTGAACACAGGTGAACAGATTGGAAGATAATCTGCCTGAGAAAGAGAAAAAGAAATAGGGAGATTTATACAAGCTAAGTCACAAACAAACAGTAGACACCAGAAACACTACAAGAAAAGAAGATTAAAGGAAGGAGATTAAACAGTGTGAGGAGAACGAAGAAGGTGAAAGACAATGAAAAAGAGAGAAGAATGAAGAAACGTGAGCACAAGGACAGTCCAAGTTCATCATCTCCATATGGCGGACAGCAAAGGCTCATGGGAGAGAGCTGTGACTTACCCACAGGCTAACACACTAGTGTCTGACTCTGAGACTCTGCAAAATACAGCTTACATAGGCCAGACTTCCTGTATATCATTCAGACATATACGTATTTTTAGAAGAATAAACAGAATTAAACAAGACAGCCACACATTTTTGAGGGCTTTTAAAAGTGTCAAATGTACTTATTCCTTGCCTGCTGCCCAACATCACAGCTCTGAACCGTTACTAGTGAAGGGGTTAGGACTGTGTGTTCTTCTGGTGCCATAAGGTAAAATCTCATATAAAGTGAAAGAAAAGAGCAGAATATATGGTTGTCCTGAAAGCCATTTTCAAACTCATGCTAGTCATGCATGATAAAGCTGCAGTAAGCGATTTCTGAGTAACACAATTGATATTTGAGAAAACTACAGTCATAAACACAGAGAAACTCAAAGCTCTAGGCAAACCGTCAAAATAAACGTTTGATTTAACTGGACAGAAACATATTACTGTTGTACAGTAGAATTTACAGTAGATAAATTAATTTAATAATAAATTATTAAAATATATATTTTAAACAATAATCTCAGTGTTTCTTCCATGTTTTAATTTTAACAGTAATGCTCTGTTGTGCAGCACATTGTTTGACAAAAAAAGTTTAATTTCATGATTAAAAGATAAATTAAATGGTATGCGTAATGTCATTTTTTTGTTAAACTTTTATTAAATTGTTGGTAAATTGGACAAGATTCATTATTTCAATAAATTAGACATGCTTTTTGATTACTAAAATTTAATTTAACCATTAAAATGGAGTCAAAAAATAAATAAAATGGAAAAAACGGAATCCAGAAAAATTAAAAATTAAAAAATGGAATTTGGGAAAAAAATAAAATGGAATTTGGGAAAAAAATAAAACGGATTTTATAGGGCCCTAGTCTTCACTAAACTTTGTCAGTTGTATTTGTTTTAAGGTTTCCCAGTTTGGAAATTCAAGCGATTTTAGACGATTGGATGTATATTATTTTGAACTACCGTGCTCGCGCAGCTGCATTGTGGCACGAACACTCATACAAATAGTAGCTACACAAAAGGTGAAGATTGCGCGCACAGAGAGGAATGCAGAAACTAGTTGTCAGCGCTGTCTTGTGATTTATCACTAAAGTAGCTTAGAAACTCAAAACTTATTATAGCATATATTTTTCTACTTTTGAAGGAACTATTTACAACCCACAGCTTCACAATTAACAGAGAGACTGTATGACTAATTCACACACGCAATCACTCATACTGGTACTGTACTAATTTATCTTTATATGATGTACAACAAGCAGAAAACTGTAAGAAATGTTATGAACCATAGATAAAATAACTGCCGATAGTGAGCTGTTATGTCAGATCACTCTTTCAATAGGAAAAAATATCCCACCTCTAATAGTCAATATTATTTACAGTACAAACCTTGTCAGTGAACTATGAGGGCAAAAAATAAAAAAAATAAAAAAATAAAAAAAATAATCGTTCATTAATCGTAATCGAGGTAAAATGTTCAATTAATCGAGGTTTTGATTTTAGGCCATAATCGTCCAGCCCTACCTGATTAAATTCCGATTCACAAGATCTCAATTTGATTCGATACTCAAATCGATCCAATAAATTCAATGATTCAATTTTCACTGGCCCCACAACAACACCAAAAAAGTAATAAATGAATTAAATAGTTTTTGTTGTTTTTGACCCATGAATCCTTGTATTGTATAGAGATCTACCAATATATTGATTTACCGATATTTTCCCCGATATTTAAGTATTTTACCATAATTGGATATCAGTTTTGTAATATCAGAGGGGGGAAAAAAAACCATTCTTATTCTTCCCATATAGTTACATGGATTCATTTTCTGAATTTTTACACGCAATCTATGATGCAAAAATTTAACAAAGAATTGTAACTTAAAATTGATTAACTATTTGTTTTCATAGACTTTATATTGCGTATTGTTTAGAGGACAACATTGGGCAGGATGTGAAATTTTTTAACAAATTATTAATCATTTTGGGGGGTTATTTTATCCGATTAATAAAATAAATAGTTGACAGATTATTATCAAATTGATTATGAAAATAATAGTTGTGGCCATAGACTGATTAAAATGTACACTTTGATTCCCATCAATATCAAAATCCGCCAATCAGATTGGTTGCTGCAGTTTCACAATATTCATGCATCAAATGGTTCATGACGATCCGTGTGCAGTCTGTGGGTATGTCAGCAGGGACTATCCCTATCATTATGCAAAACAGAAGAGACCTACTTCTGTAAAAAAAGAAGCAAGCAAGAAAAACGGTACCAATGTTGCATGTTAATAACAGGCTATGTACTGAAGTTTCCCCAATGGAGATGTTCAATACAAGAGGTGTTTGTTTCCATGTAGGACAGACAACATTGGACCAAAGTTGACATGTCTCTGGGTGTGTGAGTAAAAACAAGAAAGAGCAACCCTCCTGTTACAGGCACTCCCATTCTTCTGAAGTGTACGCCAAAATAAACACCCCACGCAGCTGTGAGCGAGCACGTGTGTGTGTGCGGTAAGAGAGGGGAAGCTCACTCTCACAAGCTTGCTCAACTGTGACATGGTTTGTGCTCAAGTGTTAAGTCATGTGATCTCCAAACATCTTGTTTCAGAGCTGAGAGAGAAACTTGCATTTTGATGTTGATGTTCACCATGACTGTAAGCCAATGAGACAATCTCTGCAGTCAGCAAGCACCAGTTTTTGTGGCCTTGACCTAAATTAGTGAAATTCAGCACAGCCTTCGTGTAAATAGCCATTCACTGCTCTCTTTTCATCCATCTCTTTCACTTGGTGCTTCAGATATAGGTCAACAAAATTGCATTCTGTACAGTCATATATATATATATACACACAGTTGATGTCTGCCTTTTTTTTTTTTTTGTCTGGATCTATTAAAAGGTGCAGTAGGTGATTTGGGAAATGCTAACGTTAGCCTGCTAGAATTTAAAACATACGATTCTATCCTCCCTGCAAAACGCTGTCCAAGCCACGCCTCCTCCAAAACACATGAACGCACACAGCTGCTCTCGGCAAAGAGTCACAAGAGACAGCGGTAAACTACCTCATGTCTCAAAGCACATAACATTACAAAAACATTGAACATAAATAACTTCGAGAGCTTGTACCCGACTGCTGCAGATTCATTTCAGTGTTGATACTGTTGACATGGAAACACATAATTCAGAATCTGACTGAACAGCTCAGGTTAGAACGTCACGGATTTCCATCTCTTAATTATTAGTTATGGCGTGAACGCAGCATAAGCTTGTTGTTTTGGAGGACTGTAAAAGGTGGCTGCTGTTTGTTCGAGGTGCTCTGCGACTGACATCCGTCTACATAAACTCTGTATAACATGAAACGCGCTGATGATGCATGATGTCTGCATATGTAAAAACATGCATTGACAGGCCGGTAGGACATTGTATTATTTCATTTGGACCGAATATAAAGAATGGATCAACATTTAGGGTCCTATGCCTTCCACAGACAATATATATTTATAAAAATACATTTTGGCTATTTAACAGTGATTGTTATGAGGAGACTTTCAACCAGTATAACAAAAAATGTTTCTGTAGAATCATTTATTGCACCTTTAATTTATTAAAGTGCCCCTATTATGGATTTTTGAAAATTACCTTTCATGTAGTGTGTAGCATAGCTCTAAGTGAATGAAAACATCCTGCAAAGTTTTAAATCTGAAAGTGCACCGTATATAAAGTTTTTAGGTGTGTCCCGATTCACGTACTTGTGCACTATTCTATGACGTTTTTAAGTATAACGAGTAGTGCGTTCACACAGAAAATTCCAAAAAGAAAAAGTGCACTTTAAATACCTGGATGATGCACTAAATTAACGGAAAAAACAAAGTGTGGAATGTTGGACACTTCATGTACTCAACTGTCAGCTGTCAACAGCTTTAATTACGTAGTGGAGGGGAAGGGAGGATTTCTGTTGTTAAATGACAAAATAACCTTATACAATTCACGCACTACATGGATGAGTGCATAGTGCACAAGTAGATAGTGTATAAGTGCATAGCGTATAGTGCGTCATTTGGGACGCAACTATTGTCTCTCAAAAGTAAGATTTGACTCGGAGTCATTTAAACGAGTCATTTGTAAAACTAATTCCAAGCCGTTTCGTTGTGACATCACAATGTAACATTAGCATATTGCCCGCCCACTTATTGTGCGTGCAGACAGCAGAGAAAAAATAATTTTTTTCAACAATACTACAGCAGTACAATCTTTTGATGTGTTCTCATCATTTTACTGATGACTACTTCTCAAACCTCTGGGAGTTTAACGCAGGATTCACAAAACACTTGGTCTTAAAATATGGATCAATGCCCAGTTTATTTGGACCAGCTTGCTCCTCTGAATCTCAACCTGTAAGTATGATTAATAATTGATGTTGATATTTTCTAGCAATCGTTCAAATTTTGTAGTTTTGTATGTTATGTTGTGCAACGTACACCCTAGTCTGTATGTCTCCTGCTAACCGGCTTACTCACGTTTATGTAGTTCTGCAATTTAGATGAGGATCCAATATCGTTTAAAAATGGGTCAATTAATGCAGCTTGTCGGCCTTATTACTTGGAGTAATGATCAAGGATGGAGCACAACTTTTGTTTATGAAGTGTAATGCATTATCAGCTATTCACGTTTGAGCTCGGCTAACGTGGGAGTTTACGACATAGCTGTGGGCTCGGTTCGCTTACATAACTGTAAAACAATTTTTTTTCGTTCTGTGTTCCCACAGGTGCACCTACATAAAGTATAACAGTGATGCTGCTATCACGTCTTATAAATAACGCAAACTAAGGTGACACTTACCACAGGGAAACGTCATACTCCAGTCGTGATTGCGAATCAGTTTCTGGTTGATCGACTACTTCAGATGCTTCATCGTCGGGCTTGGGCTCAAATTGATACGGTAAAAATCAATGCTATCTTTTCTGTCCATACATTGTATACAATGTCTTGCGAATTAATAGCTGTCATTCAGTTATGGCAATGGGCGCGTGGTGCACGCAGTAGACCAATAACAAAGGATTGAGCCATCTGACCAATCAGAGCAGTGTAGGCTCACGGAAAGAAGAGGTTTAGAGAGACTGATTCTTTGAACTGCTTTAAATGAATCGTTTACAAAACATTGAGAACTGAGGTGAAATTAAATGTAAATTATGAGAAAACGAAAGTGTTTTTTGACCTTGCATGCATGTAAACCTGTTGAAGGAGACTCCCAAAACAGAACCTTAAAAAAGCCATAATAGGGGCACTTTAAAAAAAATACAGTGCAAATGCAATTCATATGTAGAATGTGTAAGCTTTTAATTTCTGAATTCAAAATGTATTTTAATATTTTTGGGGAGAAGTAGTCAAAAATGTCCGAACATTATAATGAAGATAAAAGTTTTATTAAAGTAAATTATTGAAAAAAGCAGAAATATTTATACTTTCATAAAATTTATTAATTATTTCAGTTTCAACAAAACTGCTTAACCGCTTATTTTGTCATGTGGTGTGACCAACATGTTGCACAACTCCACAAAAAAAATGTGTTATATTAAAATTTTTACCTTGATTTTTCTTCTTTCTTTTTTTGAAAATATTAATATTTTACATTTTCAAAATATTTTAGTATATTACAGTTCTTGGCACATGTGAAACTAGATTTTCAAAAGATTTTTCCTTATCATTGACGCTCTATTGACCCATCTAAAAAGTGTCATGCAACATCTGTACAACATAATCACCCTCTTTAGCTGACGCCATCAACATCATAACCACTAGTCTTCCCCACACAACCACAGACACACACAACACTGAAATTTAGGGTGCATCAAACTCAGTTGTTCTCAGCTAGAGGGTTGATTGGGTCACAAACAGTCTAGATCCTGTGAAAAAAACAGTTTAGGACCACTGATAAAAACCATCCCAAGAGAGGATGATGTGAAAGAGATAAGATCCCACACATAACCAAACAAGGATCACGAGAACACACTCTTCCGCTCTCTCACATGCGTGCAAACTGACCATACAAGGTGACCAAAAAGTAGATGAAAGGTTATAGATAAATTGCACCCACACATGCCATTATAAGTGCTCTCTTGAATGAACAAACAAATGAAAGGTACAGCCAACTAATGTTAGCAGTGCCTGAGGTCAATCTCAGGGGGCCACGTGAATGTGCCGTTAACAGCTGCTTGAGTGACAACATCATCAGTCCATATGTCATAATTTAAACTCAGTTTGTGGAAGAAAAGAGTTTAACTAAACTGATGATCTACAGGGAAAAGCATTCAGTCTCTTGCTTTGTTCCAAAACCTAATGTGGTGCGCTTTTGAATCGAAAGACTCTTCCAAAAGATAGGTAACTTCATTTTTAACATATTTCGTTAACTCAAATTTTAAGGCAGCATTCCTCCACAAAAAGCAAAGAATGAATCACAGCAAGTGCAATCAAATTCTTCTTTCTCTTCTTTTCTGCTCTAGCTTGTTTCCCAATCTTGCTGTATAATAAACCAGGCATTGTATACTATGAATATTGTTAGCTATGTGACAATTTTTTTGTGATGTTCCTCATTTATAAGTCATTTTTTAAAAAGCGTTTGATAAATTAATACATGAAAAGAATCAATAAAAAGTTTAAAGGTGCCATAGAATTGAAAACTGAATTTACCTTGGCATAGTTGAATAACAAGAGTTCAGTACATGGAAATGGCATACAGTGAGTCTCCAACACCATTGTTTTCTCCTTATTATGTAAATCTAATTTGTTGAAAAGACCTCAGAAGAACAGGCAAATCTCAACATAATACCGACTGTTACGTAACAGTCGGGATCATTAATATGTACGCCCCCAATATTTGCATATGCCAGCCCATGTTCAAGGCATTGGACAAGCCAGTATTAACGTCTGGATGTGCACAGCTGAATCATCAGACTTTATGCAGGTAAGCAAGCAAGGACAACAGCAAAAAATGGCAGATGGAGCAATAATAACTGACATGATCGATGATAACATGATATTTTTATTGATATTTGTAAATTGTCTTTCTAAATGTTTCGTTAGCATGTTGCTAATGTACTATTAAATGTGGTTAAAGTTACCATTGTTTCTTACTGTATTCACGGAGACAAGAGAGCCGGCTATTTTCATTTTTAAACACTTGCAGTCTGTATAATGCATAAACACAACTTCATTCTTTATAAATCTCTTTTATAAAAATATAAATTACACAGTGTGTAATGTTAGCTTTAGCCCGTTAGCCACAGAGTATAGCCTCAAACTCATTCAGAATCAAATGTAAACATCCAAATAAATACCATATTTACATAATCGGGTATGCTGCGTGACGAACACTTTGTAAAGATCCATTTTGAGGGTTATATAAGCTGTGTGAACTTTGTTTATGCAATGTATTATAGAGTCGCGAGCTTGGGGCGGGGAGCGCGAGCATTTAAAGGAGAAGCACGCTGAATCGGTGCATATTTAATGATGCCCCAAAATAGGCAGTTATAAAAATGAAAAAAAAAAAATAAATAAATCTATGGGGTATTTTGAGCTGAAACTTCACAGACACATTCAGGGGACACCTTAGACTTATATTACATCTTGTGAAAAAACATTCTATGGCACTTTTAATGTAAAACTTTTTATTTTACACAATATTTGTGACGTGTATTGTATGCTTATTAGAGTATGTTTGCTTAGCAGACATGCTAACATTTGAAACAATAATATCAATAAAATAGTTTTTTACATAATATTTGTGCTATGTATTTAATGTTTAATAGTATATTATTTTAGCAACTCGTTAAAATGTTAAACAAAATACCATTTTGTAAAAAAGTTCAATGTAAAAATGCATGATGTTTACGCTGAATATTTTACAATTAATGTTTTCTTAGCTAAGCAACATGCTAATATTTTAAAAAGAAAAGTATCAATAAAAAGTTCAATGTAAAAGTGTATTTTACATATAACAATATTTGTGCTGTGTATTTTATACTTATTAAAAGTACCATTCGCTTAATGACCTGCTAACATTTGTAATAGAAGACATAATAAAATGTTCAGCAAAAAAAATTACTATTTTACAATATTTGTCCTCAAGTGTTTAATACTTGGAGTATGTTAGCTTAGTGACAAGCTAACATTTGAAAGAAAAGTATCAATAAAAAATTCAATATAAAAATGTATTATTTTACACAATATTTGTGCTTTATATTTTATGCTTATTAAAGTACCATTCAAATATCAAAAGTGAATCATTTAATTATATGTACAAAAAAAAGAGTGTTTCATTCCAGCAAACAATGTGGACAGGCCTTAAAGTTGTAATGTTAAAAACAGATGACAAGTTAAAATTCTATGACATGAATCATAAGACAAAGAAGCTCTGAGATCAACAAGAAAGTGTTTTGTGAAGTCATATGGGCCCCTAGTAACTAGTCTCAACCGCTACTGCGGCAGACAGACAAGACATTCTTGATAATGCTCATCACCTCTCACTTCCTCTGTGGGCCAACTGCATGACTGGCACTCACGTTACCCTGGAAACTACTTACAGCCCATCAATCGAGAACAAGAGTGAAAGCCTGCATGTTTCAGAGGGTTCTGTTACAAAAAAAATCAGCTGTTATACAATAGACGGTGATGGTTGCTGGCTTGCTGCTACCCAAACCAAGACCAACACTAGCTCTGAATACTAGTGTGCTGCTTACTGCATACTGAACAGAGTGAAATAGATCAGCAGACCAATAATCTATTGCTGCGTCACAATCATCAATCATCTTTCAGTTAACTATGACAAAATTATTGACAGGATACACATAACTGCAGAGTGGTCCATTAAGGATGCAATTACGACATGGTAGTATGTCCCAAAACTTGCCTACTCTTCTAATGGTCCTTTCACACAGGACGCGGAATACACTGCTGCACTCGCCGCTGGGTTCAGCACATCCCTTCAGATACAAAGTGATTTTCACCATGCTGACCAGAGCAAAGCAGACAGAGTTTTGAAACTTTTAGCGGCAGTTCTATACGTCTAGTCATTTGATTGTTGTTCAAGCTTTCGGTCAGCAGCAAAATATGTACAGTTGAACTCAAAAATTTACATACCCCTTGCAGAATCTAGAAAAATGTTAATAATTTTAACAAAATAAGATCATGAAAACTACGTTATTTTTTTTTATTCAGTACTGTCCTGAATAAACTATTTCACATAACAGTTGTTTACATAAAGTCCACAAGACAAAAAAATAGCAGAATTTATAAAAATGACCCCGTTCAAAAGTTTACATACCCTTGATTCTTATTTCTGTGTGTGGTTAACTGGATGATTTACGACCGTTTTTGTGTTTTGTGATGGTTGTTCATGAGTCTCTTGTTTGTCCTGAGCAGTTAAACTGAGCTCTGTTCTTCAGAAAAATCCTCCAGCTCCTGCAGATTCTTTGGTTTTCCAGCATCTTTTGCATATTTGAACCCTTTCCAGCAGTGACTGTATGATTTTGAGATCCATCTTTTCACACTGAGGACAACTGAGGGACTCAAACACAACTATTAAAAAAGGTTCAAACATTCACTGATGCTCCAGAAGGAAACACAACGCATTAAGAGTCGGGGATGTAAACTTTTTGAATTGGATGAACAGAATAAATTGTACTTTTTTGTCTTCTGGGAAACATGTAAGTATCTTTTGTAGCTTCTAAACAGAACTAAATGAAAAAAAAAAGTGTTCGTTAAACAAAAAAAACCTTGCACATCAACTTCTTGTTCAAAAGTTTTCACTCCTGACTCTTAACGCATCGTGTTTCCTTCTGGAGCATCAGTGAATGTTTGCAGCTTTTGTAATAGTTTTGTCTGAGTCCCTCAATTGTCCTCAGTGTGAAAAGATGGATCTCAAAACTTTTGCACAGAATATTAATTGTCTCCCTCTCTACCGCGTTCCGTTTGTCTCGCGGGTCTGTGCGCCGGCACTCATTCAGTAAAGTTTGCAGACTTTTTGCAAAATGGTAATGCTCGTGTGAATTTGTAACATTTACAGATAAGGATATAGCCATAGAATTAACTTTTTGCACAGAGGATGCATGTGCATCTGTCAAAGTGCCCGTCAGGGCAAGCCATTACGGTAATGTATTAGCTTGAAGCTTAAGATAAAGAATTTTCATGTTTTGATCAGCTTTAATCACATACCTTTCCTGCAGCAGCTCACTGTTTCCTCCACTATTTTTAGAAGCATTTTTGTCCATAGAAATGCGTTATTCAGTGCTGTAATTTGATGCGACTGGCAGAAGTTTTCAGTGCATGGTGGGCAGACCCGACTAATCGATAATGAGAATCGTTGTCGATGATTTTCGTTATCGATTATTATCGATTTTATCGAATAGTTGTTGCAGCCCTAGTTCCGTTATCAACATCATGCTTGTTGTTGTCATTTGCTAACGTTGTACAAGCAGAATGTGGTGGTTGGTCGGTGTTGTATTTGTCCCGTCCCTCCTCCACTCTGATTGGACACGGCGCTCCCATTGAAAACAACTGGAAAAAAACGCTAGCAGTGGGAAAAAACGCATTGGTGGACACGCAGCCAAAGGCTGTATTTATGCATGTATTTGATCAAAATTACAGTAAGCTAGGGATGCACCGATCATTTTTCATGGACAATTCAGAATTTTTTTTTTTTCCAAGCAAATGGTCCGTTTCTTATACCAGTTGCCGATTTGTTTAAAGCAAAAACTGAATGATTTGTGAAATTATGCAACATGAGACATCTGCACAAAACCAAAAACTGCAGACGGACTGAATGAAAATGCAAATTCACTCTCTAACAGTAGGTGGTGCTTATGAAACAGCAGCCGGTGGCTGATGGCTGGTCCATCTCTAGCAAAAGCAGTATAACATTCTTAAATAGTATATCAATTATTAAATATTATTAACCTTATATATATTTTTTCCAATTGCAATGAAATTGCATTGTTGGATATGGTACTCCTCTTAATGTTTGCAAAATTATAAGTTGATCTGGCTATTCTATGCACAGTATAGCTTCAAAAAGAGCTGTTCACGCCTTCAAACATATCCCATGTTTCCTTTGAAACAGCAGTAAAAAGCACTCAAGAAAGAAGTTCTATAATCTGCTAGCCTCACTGTAACATAACTACAGGTCTCGGAACAGTCCTCTAAATTACACAGTTGCAGTAATGTGCAGCTCACAAAAGCCAATTTTACTGTCAGATGAAAATGGAAAGAGCAGCCATACGTGGACAACTTATTAATCACTGCAGTATTGCAATGAACAACGTTCTGTGAAAATACTGGTCAATGCTTAAGTTACACAGGGAGCCTGCGATGCAACAGGCTAATGAAACAGCTAACGTAATGACTTGCAAGTACCCTCATCATTAGACTAATTAAAGAGTCTCCCTGCTTAACCTCACAGACTATATGACCAAGAACAGAAGCACAAATAGCCACAGAGACAGACGCACATGCCTGCTAGCACAACAGATGTTAGGAAAAAGGCTTCAAATGGCCCTGTAGCTTAAAATACACATCCTTTCTGGCTCTCCCTACAACACTCACCATTATGTGGCGTTCGAACACGAGACACATGCAAAGAAGAGCGATGTACGCCCGTTATGGAATCACCTGCAGACAAAATGTAAACAAGGCCTCATTCAAGTGAGCGACTGCACACACGCCCATCCCGCGAGCCTCATCTTGAGTTTCAGAAAACCCCTGTCATTTGAGCAGGGAAGCAAAGCAGAACAGGACCAACAATCCTCACACACACACACACATACAGATGAAAGGTAGGCCCTTGTGGAGTGGGGGGGAGGTCCCGTTTCACGAATGTAATCTGTAAATAAATCGCATTTCTTTGTAAAGCAGAAAGCACAAGTCCAGATGGGCCTCGCATCCACACAAGACACGTCAATGCAGAGTGTGTTCATTTACGAGTAGATCTGACCAAAAGGATATTTTTCTAACTAGGTAAACCACCTTCAAGTATTCAGTGCCAGACCCTGCTCCGAGTCGGCCTCGAACCCGGCACGATCACTGCTGGCATGCAAGACAATGCACTACCAATGACTACCAAACACCTCATTCTCAGTAGTATCTACAAAACTCTCACTATCTGGCCACTGTTAGGGACCATTCACACAGAACGCGTCTTTGCGTCTAAAAACGTGAGACGCAGCGCTCAGAAATAGTTTTAAAAAAGCGCAGCATAGAACTTTTGAGACATGATGCAATAACAACAATAATGGAAATCATAGAAATAGGCAAACAGCAGAATTGATATACAAGTTTTGACATGGAAAAAAATAAGATAATAAGGAGTGCTTCCTCCTCCATGTTGCCGTCAAATAAAACAGTTGTCATGCAAACTTGCTACTGTAAACAGAAGCTCGCACCGCTTGACCCGCCTCCAAGTTCTTCTGATTGGTCCACTGTTTTGGAACTGACATTGATGAGTGGCGCTGCGTGTTAAAGTTGAAATTATTTTAACTTGACACGGCATCTTAAAAACGCGGAGCTCATGTATGATGCGCAGCAAAAGACGCGAGACACAAGCATAACGGTCATGCGCGTCCTACATAGAAAAACAATGGGAAAGTAGAAATAGAAAAACGCGTTCTGTGTGAACGGCCCCTTACACATGCAATACGAGTGGATGTCTGTTTATCATAGCTGACGCACAACAAAATGCTTCACGAAAAATAAAGCGCAGATGATGAACGAATGACGAGGAAGCACAAAAAATTAACATACAGTACACAAGAGCAAATACAAACGAGAGTTTGTTGTTAAACGCCAACAGAACAGCAACTCCAGACAATCAAAACCCAGTGTTACTCAAATGAGCAGGATGCCTCCGCATCTGTTTTCAGGCCTTCCCATCTAGCTCTCTCCAGCACTGGAAAGCTTTTGATATTCTTTTGAGCTCTTTTGTGTTGTGTCCCAACTCTCGTTCTGCAGTTTTTTTTTTTCTTATTATTTTCAAATCTCCCTCTTGCCCGTTCTCTCTCCTCGACCGTCATACGCCCCCTAACGCTAATTGGTTAGATGTTTGTTGTTGGTATCAGTCTGACTAACTTCCAAACAGTGTATTTGAAATAATACTGAGTCCACCTTTCAAATGCCCAGAAAGGTACTAAAGACATTTATAACAGATAATATTTATAATTTATACTACATTGACTACAGTGACTACAGTGGTTCAACTTTAATGTTATAAAGCGACAAGAATACTTTTTGTGCGCCAAAAAAACAATATCACTTTATTCAACAATATCTAGTGATGGGCGATTTCAAAACACTGCTTCATGAAGCTTCGAAGCTTTACCAATATTTTATTTTGAATCAGTGGTTCAGAGTGTGCATCAAACTGCCAAAGTCAAGATTTTGTAAACGAGGCTTAATAATGTCATAAGTCTTTCAAAACATTTCAAAATTTTAATGGTTCAAAGTATTCCAGACACTTCATAACGTTAAAGTTGAAAAACTGTAGTCACATGAACTGTTTTAAAGGTGCCCTAGAATTAAAAATTGAATTTATCTTGGCATAGTTGAATAACAAGAGTTCAGTACATGGAAAAGACATACGTTGAGTTTCAAACTCCATTGTTTCCTCCTTCTTATATAAATCTCATTTGTTTAAAAGACCTCTGAAGAACAGGCGAATCTCAACATAACACCGACTGTTACGTAACAGTTGGGATCATTAATATGTACGCCCCCAATATTTGCATATGCCAGCTCATGTTCCCAACATTATGAAAGGCATTAGACAAGGGCCAGTATTAACATCTGGATCTGTGCACAGCTGAATCATCAGACTAGGTAAGCAAGCGAAAAATAGCAGATGGAGCAATAATAACTGACATGATCCATGATAACATGATATTTTTAGTGATATTTGTAAATTATCTTTCTAAATGTTTCGTTAGCTTGTTGCTAATGTAGGCTACTGTTGGTTAAAGTTACCATCGTTTATTACTGTATTCACGGAGACAAGAGCCGTCGCTATTTTCATTTTTAAACACTTGCAGTCTGTATAATTCATAAACACAACTTCATTCTTTATAAATCTCTCCAACAGTGTGTAATGTTAGCTTTAGCCACGGAGTACTATCAAACTTGTTCAGAATCAAATATAAACACCCAAATAAATACTATACTCACATGAGCCGAAGCATGCATGCAGTATGCATGACAAACATCTTATAAAGATCCATTTGAGGGTTATATTAGCTGTGTGAACTTTGTAAATGCGCTGTATTATAGAGATTTGCGAGCTCGATGGGCAGGGAGCATGAGATTTAAAGGGCCAGCAGCCCCTGAATCAGTGCATAGTTAATGATGCCCCAAAATAGGCAGTTAAAAAAAAAATAATTAAAAAAAAATCTATGGGGTATTTTGAGCTGAAACTTCACAGTAAGGCTGGGCGATGTATCGAATGCTTTTGTCACGCGCATTTCTTCAGTAAAGCCGGTTCCCTGATTACCGCTAAATCGCCATCACCTGCTTTCAAATGGAGCGGCATTTAATAGACCGAGCCGTAGATCACTGATAAGACACGCAATATCGCGTTCAATATCGATATGTATCGCCGTCGATATTGAACGCGATGTTATTTTTACATCGTGTAAAAAAAAAAAAATGGCACCTTTAAATATGTCTTTAGTAGCTTTCTAGGCATTTGAAAGTGTTAATTATATTTCTGACAATGGAGGCCTCATGGAGCCATCAGATTTTATCTTAATTTGTGTTCCGAAGATTAACAAAGGTCTTATGGGTGTGGAACGACATGAGGGTAACTAATTAATGACAGAATTTTCATTTTTGGGTGAACTAATCCTTTAATATTAACATTTCACCAAAATCAAGATCAAATGGAGATTTTGACCAGCATATTTGAGAATGTCAGAATGTTTTGTACGTCATTAGGACGGCCGCATCTGAGACATTAAGTGCACTGCATTGCGTGTTCATCAAATTACATTTTACTGTAGCTGTGTGGGCACTCAGATTTTTCTGTCATTTGGCCAAAATCAAATGACATTAAAGAGGAAGTGCTTTGCATAGGCTATTTAATACAATAGGCTATTGGCTATGACTTGACGACAAAGTAAAGTAAAGCGAGCAGAGCCGAGTCGTACCACGCAGTGGAAAAGCGCCATTAAGTATTCTATCAATTATTATAGTGCTCTGGGGTCTTTACGTTTATTTTATTAAGATTATTTTAATTAGTGCTAATACTGGTAAAACTAATCCAAAACGTATAACTAGGCAGAAAGAGGCAGCCAATATTCTATGCCAACTGATACAGGAAAATTAAAATACTACTACTACTAAAAATAATAATAAAATTTAAAAATTATAATATATTGTGCATCCCTACCCAAAACTCCCTCACACTGGCCCCAGGCTATAGTGACCTGGAAACAAAGTGAAGTCAGAAATGAAGGTAGAGATCAACAGACAGAAAGAGAAAGGAATCCCACCTGTGCAGCCATAAGAAACAGCTGCACTGGAGCAGTGTTTCAGCTCTAAGCAGCACCAGGATCTGCCTTGCAGTAGTTTGAAAAGGACAAAGCTTTCTTATTTAGAGACAGGAAGCGCTCAGACATTCAGAAAAAGAGAAGGAAAGCAACAGAGTGAGAGTGTTTATGGGGATTAAAGCAATAGCAGATGCTCGCTTCAACTTTAACTCGCTTCATTAAACCAAAGCTACATTTAACAAAGGAAATTGATCCTTTGCATATTTGTGATCTGATTAACAGAGGGACTCAAAGACATTTATACTTCTTCTTTAGACTAGAAACACTCTATGCAGGTGTTTGGCAAACGCATTGCAAGCCATGGTCACATTATAGGGCCAGTTCACACAGAACATGCTTTTGCTGTTTAAAATCATGAAACGCAAATCAGTGGAATGGGGAAAAAAGCGAACTTACTTTAAAAGGTAGGGTAGGCAATTGTGTTTTTTATAAACACTTTTTGTTATTCTGGTTGAAACTCTCTTCAGATCTTGAAAGCAAGTGGTCTAAATATTAAAAATGTCTATCTTCTGTGGAAGTCTCAGGACCAAAAAAAATGTTTGTCCAATCAGTGCATTCGGTCCGAATGCCTGTCAGCGTATGTATTTCCATACCTCTGTGGGCCGTTTGTGCAGACATCCTCCGTCATCAGCACATTCAATGAGGCTATGCAGAGTTGTAGACAGATAGTCACCGAGCACCACAAACAAACAGCACCCGCCTTTTACAGTTTCTACTGAACCAAAACACAAATCTTACTTGTAATCTTAATTTAGAGACGGCAAACCGTAATGTTCAACCCAGAGTCCTCAGACTCTGCAAGTTAGAGCTCTGTAAGTTGTTTACATTCATTATTATTGTAATGTTATGTGCTTTGAGACTTGAGCTAATTTAAAGGTTTAGTTCACCCAAAAATGAAATTTCTGTCATTAATTACTCACCCTCATGTCGTTACAAACCCGTAAGCCCTTCATTCATCTTCGGAACACAAATTAAGATATTTTTGATGAAATCCAAGAGAAACAAACCTCAGTACTCAAGAGTTAACAAACATAAGCAGAAGCTCAACTGAACATGAATAATGTACAAGAACAAACCTCTTCCGAAAGCTCAAATATGCTGCGTAACCAATGAGGTTCATTCTTGTGTGTTTGAGCTTCCGGAAAAGGTTTGTTCCTGTGCGTTATTCATGTTTGGTTGAGCTTCTGCTTATGTCCGATGATCAATGTGAGTAAAAGCCTAAATTAAATCTTTTCATCAAAAAAAGCGATCGAGTCTCTTCAGAAAATATGGACTAAATCATCAATTCATATGGACTAGTTTTCCGATCTCTTTATAATCTTTTTGAAGCGTCAAAGTGTTCGTTGCAAAGGCAGTCAATGGAGAGACAGACATCTCTCAGGTTTCATCAAAAAGATCGTCATTTGTGTTCCGATGGTGAACAAAAGACTTATGAGTTTGTAATAAAATGAGGGCGTGGAGACTAATTAATGACCAAATTTTAATTTCAGGGTGAACTAACCCTTTAATGTGTATTTACAAGAAGAGCGGTAACTATAGAAGATTTTTTCGCTAAAAACTGCAACAGTGCCCCTAGTGCCAATGCTGAGAATGCAACATATGTTTGAACTAAGATATGCAATTAAAATTTCTGACAGCACCAAAAAAACAGAGCATTTATGCATCAAGAACCTGAACAACACACATTAGTTCATTCGGTAAATGTTCATAACACATTTGATTAAGTTAGTCAATCCTCAACCTTTGACTGCCCCGTATCTAAGCCACATTTTAATGGCCAATATCCTCATTTGATCATTACAGTTTTGGGCTACTTTACATGATTTTGATTTAGAGTGACTTCATCATATAACAGTGCTCTATTCAGTCAGAAGGTGCCTGAAAGGTTGCCTCATTTCCATATATGATCAATAAGAACTGAGTCAGACGTAATTACCGTCTTTTAGCTTGAGTTTACTGCAGAAAGATTCACTGTGGCTCAGAACATAGTGACATATTGGGCATCAGATGCTTTTGTAATGAACTTATAATTAACACTTATTTGGGCTGAGTTGACAATATCGATTAGTTGATTTGCTTCAATCTTCATTTTGATGAAGATTATGATTTTTAAAGGGTTAGTTCACCCAAAAATGAAAATTCTGCCATTTATTAATTACCCTCATGCCATTCCACAGCCATAAGACCTTCGTTAATCTTCGGAACACAAATTAAGATATTTTAGTTGAAATCCGATGGCTGTAATGACATTTCCTCTCTCAAGATCCATAAAGGTACTAAAAAGACATCTAAATCAGTTCATGTGAGTACAGCGGTTCAATATTAATATTATAAAGTGACGAGAATATTTTTGATGTATAAAACGACTTATTTAGTGATGGTCGATTTCAAAACACTGCTTCAGGAAGCTTCGGAGCATAAATGAATCAGTGTATCGAATCATGATTCGGATCGCGTGTCAAACCGCCAAACTGCTGAAATCACATGACTTTGGCGCTCTGAACAAAAGATTCGATACACTGATTCATAATGCTCCGATGCTTCCTGAAGCATTGTTTTTAAATCGACCATCACTAAATAAGTCGTTATTTTGGTTTTTTTTGTTGTTTTTTTGGTGAACGTGTAACGTAAGTACAACATGTTCCTGGATCAACATCTTTGTTAATCCTTGAACAACTTTCCAATCAACCAATCAGATTTGAGGGACAAGTGTCAAGTTTAGGCTTGCAACCAGGGTTAGGAGCTTCTACATCAGTGTTATTCAACTATCATTTCCCTCTGAATTTAGGGATAAGTTATGGGTAGGGTTAGGTTTAGGGGTTGGGAAAAGGTTAGGTCTAAATTTTCAGATAGGAATGTTGTTCCAGGATCAACAAAATATATTGATCCAGGAAAATGTCTTACTTGGCAAAATCACAATGACCAGCATGCTTCCCATCCAATAATCACAATTAGATTTGGGCTTTTTGTTATTTTTAAATTTATCAGGAAATTCAAACAATAAATGCAGTTTCCGCGCTCTTTAATGCAGCGTCACAGACAGCGCTTCAGTTCAAGTGTGTTTTCGTGTGTTGATTATTGTATTTAAAAATAAATAACAATAAAATGTAATAGTTTGGGCTCTGTTGTTACAGCTTTAGATTAGAGATTGTGAAATATGTCAAAACCCAGCCCTAACTACTTCATTATAGGTATCTCTATATTTTTTTGTTTTGAAATGATATGCAAAAAAAATACTTTTTAAACATATTGCCTTAAAATTGATTATGGTAAGCATAGTTACAACCAAAATACAATAGCAACTACAGCTACCGTAACTACTGTAAAATCAAACATAAACATCATGGGATCTGTTTAAAACAGTGTCAGAATTTTATCTTTTTCGTGATGACAGCAGTGGCCAACGACACTTCCGAAGTAGTAAATGTGGTAACTATGGTATTTTATGTTTGCCATGGACTGTTTTGTAAGATATGAAGAAGCAAGGGTGTGAATTAACCTCCGTTAGTGTGTGTGTGTGTGTGTGTGTGTGACACACCCCGATTCAGAGTGAGGTGGGGGGCACGTGAACCCCCCTCCAGAGAAACAACCGTTATCCTGCAGTGATCCACCTCCATGAACCACGAGAATAAACTTAATCCTGCAGATTATTACACACACACGTACGCCAGCAGCAAAAGCGTAGCCTGTTATCAGAAGAACCTGCAAAAGTCGGACAACTCCACGCAGCCAGCGCATGACACACACATGCACATGAATTCCCTCCTAAACAGGCGCATCTTCAGTCAGTTCACAGCATGTCGCCGGTCAGAGCGGCTCCGGTCGCTATTAATCCCATCAGAGGCGTGCTGCTGCTGTAGCCTGTTAGCTAACATCCCGCTCATAACACACACTGCGCATCACCAGCAACTAAAAGGCGTCAAACTCACCGCTTCGCGTTCCGTGCTTCACTCCTGCGCAGGGATGCTGCGACCGTTACTCCGTGCTGCACGCGATGCTCCAGCAAACTAATATAAACAAAATAAAGCAACAACAGTCGCGCGCCTGTAATGTTCCAGCAGGAGCGGCAAGTGTGTATGTGTGTGTGTGTGCCGTTGATCCGACATCGGGCGGGGCTACGGGCTCGGTCTGTTACTGATGCGGTGTTATTGGAGGAGAGCGGAAGGTGGGCGGTGCTACTGGCTCAATCTGATGCTGCTGCTGTGTTATTGGAGAAGAGCTGAGAAAGGGCGTGGCTTCGGTCTGCTTCTGCTGCTGCTGCAGTGTCATTGGAGGTGAAGACTGTCTGGCTGCTGGCAACATATGGTTTAACGAGTCCATAAATTATTGTTTTGAATACTTTAAAGGAAGAAATATTAGACGTAACAATATTGTAATTTTTGTATTTTTTATATTTTATATTAGCAATATAATAATATTATGTAATATATTATT